>NC_056725.1:1006689719-1006989719 GCF_019279795.1 Protopterus annectens | reverse complement strand
ACATATGTTCATAGCTTCATGGCTTCATAGGATGTTACTAGGCTAACGGCCCTAGGACATTTACAAGCTGTGTAAAAGCACAAGTAGCCATATTGAGCATAATTAGATGGTCATTGTTGGCAGAGTGATTTTCTGCTCAGCTCCTACTGCCTCTTTCCATGAGGGACATAGGTGCCACCCTAGGGGAAATTCACCATCCAGTTGTCAAGGTTGCACTTGAATAGGGTTATTAAGAAACACTGCTTCACATGCAGTGGGAGCCTTTTACAGAGGAGTGGCAATTCTTGGGAGATATATCTGTCTCTCCATTATGTTATGATTATGTCTTAGGCTAGTTTGAGATCCCTGGAACAAGTTATTCTTTTCCCATTTGATTTGAAGATGTCCAGAATTTCCAGTAGGGCAGGGTCTGAGACTGCTCTGTGGGCCAGGCATAGTTCATCTCTCAGCAGCCTGCATGCTACTGAGTACAGTGACAGGTCTTACAGTCTTTCCATGTATGTCATGTTTTGGAAGCCCTAGATTCTCCTGGTCACAAATCTCTGTGTTTTTTCCAGTTGCTACAGGTGTCTGGTGAGGTACAGATAGATGAGAACATTGTACTCCATTAGTGATCTGATAAGGGTTGAGTACAGTGAAGCTATGCCCCCTCCCCTGGTCTTGGATGTGATGCCCTTATTTATGAGGTGCACGATGTAGAACGTGTGTCTCACTACTATGGACACATAGCGATTGAAATGTAGCTTGCTATCAACATGTGTTCCCAAGTCTCACAACACTGTTTTGAGCTTACTGGGGTTTTATGTATATTATAATTAGCAGGGTATTTCTTTCCAAAGGGGCAGTGAGGCATTTTTTGCATTAAGATTTAGTCTGTGAGTTTTGAATCAATCATTTGTCTATGTCAGCCCTTTCTGTTATATGTTAACATCATTGAGGGAGTCTATAGGAGTCCACCCAGTTGAGAGTCATCTGCAAACTTGGTAAGCCACAGGCCATCTACCTTTGCCTGGACATCAGAAAAATACTTTCCAAACAGTTGAGGGCCCATTACAGATCCTTGTGGTATTCCACTGATAAGTGGTCTAGTGGTGGATGTGCAGTCCCCATCTTTGACTGTGTGCATTCTGTCGGTGAGCCAATTGGCTATCCATCTAGTAATGTATTGGTTAAACCCCAGATGAAGGAGTTTGTCTATGATACATGAATGGGGGATAGTGTCAAAGGTCTTGGATAAATCAACATAAGGAGTATGTCCTGTTATCCTTCATCTAGGTCTTTAGGGTCATTATCAAATATGTCCACTAGGTTTAGTAAGCAAGATCTACCCTTGACAAAACCAAAATGAGTCAGGTCAAGTGTGCTGAAGGTCATCTATGTCCCTGTGGATAAGGTCCCTGATGATTCCATCCACAGCTTTGCAGATGAGGCTGTTTAGGCTTAAGTATCAATAGTTCCAGTTCTGCATGTCATCAAATTGATGTGCATTACATATCACACAACATATTAATTTATGTAGTGTAATTGATATATGTGTGAACAAAGTACAGAGACACCAGTGTTGCAGTTCTTGGGGGAAGGCAACACATGACTGTAGTGTAAATATGTCATATATTGTTAGATAGGGCTTTCAGTTTGTTATGTTTCCACATGTAATTTCATGTCATGAACAGGAAATGGTAGTAAACAGCACTAATACATGATGATATTTAGTTTTCCATACCATTGTGAGAAGCGGGTTTGCATGACAGTTGGCAAATTGTTTGCACATGTGAGATACACGTTTCCATTACTTTCCACTGTTTGAACATAATTAGGCAGTCCACAAACATGAGCTGCATTGCTAAAAGTCTGAGAGTCAATTCTGAGTCAATGAAACACACCTGCTCATTAACTGACTCTGTGGCATCAGGTGCAAATGCATTGACACATTTATTTTTGAACCCAGATGATACTGTCTTTGAATCCAGGTGTATTTAATACTTTAAATAAACAATGATAATGGAATGATATTAATTGTTTAAAGCACATGTGTTGCTGTATTCTGGCATAGTGCAGCAGGGTTAAGTGGCATTGCCCAGAGTTAACCACAGCATTGTACTGCCGCTCACCATTGCTTGGCATTACTGCATGATGCTGAACTCTATGCAAACATAGAGACCAAAAAGTGAAGGGATTCCTTGCTTTTTCTACTACTTATGTGTGTTGTGTGTGATTTTATTTTTTTACCAGATTATAGGTAGATAGGCAGCTGGTGAAATGGGTGCAAGGAGGTGGAGAACACAGGAAAAGCAATACAAAAATGTGCAGGAGGGAGGTAGGAAAGAACCATAGCTATTTCTTCAACAGTAAAAAATGATGATCTGTGCAGAATATTAGCTGAATTTGGACTGTCACCTTCAGAGAGAGGGGTGATAATTTAATCATGATGTATAGCCACTTAGACTGAATCAAATGTGTCAAGAAGACATGTGTGTGAAATGGAGAGCTATGTATGAGACATTTTATTTTTGTGGGACAGGTGCCCATTTTTTTTTTTAGTTGGGGACTGCTGGGTAAGGGACGTAGGTATGTCTGTGTCAGGTAAACTGGGTAGTGAGTAAGCAAATGCAAACAAACAAGACAAACAAGACAAGAGACAGGGACATTGAGGGATGCAAAATGTTGGGGGACACCATAATTGGGGTGAGACGGGGACAACACAGGCTCATGCCTTTCAAGCTTGAAGACAGTGAGAATCGAGTTCTCACCCACTTGACTGTCATCACTGTCCCCTTACTCTGCTGGCAGCTGAAGGGAAGATGTCCTGTCTTCCTACAGACCATGAGAGAGAGCAGCCTCTCCATCTGGTGTAGGAGTACAACAATGGTGCAGTTCACAATCCTACACACAAACCCTGGCATCTCCCACTGCATGATAAAATCTCCACCTCCCTCACTGTTCATGGAGCTTACCACTGCACCAGCTTCTGGGGCAGTACTACCTCAGGGTACAGGTAGTGCAAGCGCAGCAGAGGCAATGCTGTCAGGTTGGTTCCCAGACATGCTGGGCATTGGTACTGGAGAAGGTGGAGTGGAAGTAGGCTGATTCACTGGGGCTAACCTACCTCACTGTGTTGAGTAGAATTTAGTGATATGGTAACATGGATGACATGGAGACATTTTGATGACACATAATCTATATAAATAAAAATGTAAATGTTTGTTTCTTCAAAATCGTAAATCTCCGAAAGTTCTTCATCGATTGCTTTGAAATTTTCACACAATGTTGCATTCGAATATGCACATGTTTTTATATACCTACTATTATATAGATGTCACATGTTGCATTCAAATACGCGCGTTTTTATATACCTACTATGTATTCTATATATTTGTATACAAATATGCAATTTTATATGTTTTTGTTATAACTTTCTTACTTCTTTTTCAGTGCAATCGATCTGCTTTAGTTCAGCCAAATAATGCCTCGCAGAAGATCAAACTTAGGTCGTCGTACTCGCGGAGTGGGAGCAGTGCGACGAGTAATTGCAAATCAAACTGAGGAAGAACGGGCATCAGTGAACAAGCAAAACAGACAAAGAATGGCTCAAATACATGCCGAGGAAGCAGCAGAGTGATGTGCAGCCAGACTTGAGGATCCATGGTTGCGAGCACGACGATCGTGTTCTGCAGCTTCAGATCTGCTTGGTTCTCTTTGATCGACACCAGCGGACGAAATAAATGCTTGCCTGAAATACTCTACTTTGTGGCGACACTTAAAGATGTTAAAATTAACTACAAATATGCGTGTCCAGCTGCAAAACATCAGCTGAGATATTCTCACATCAATTGCTGGAAATTGGGAATGGAAAGGTGCCGGTTGATCTGACCTCAGGACGAATTTCATTGCCTCATAACTTCTGCAATTTAGTGACGTCAAAAGAAGAATTGGTTGAAAAAGTATTTCCCAATATTCAAACCAATTATAAGAATCACGATTGGCTGACTGAATGAGCTATTCTTGTGGCCAAGAACAAAGACGTCTACGAACTTAACAATATTATTCAGTCTAACATTCAAAGCGAGGCAGTCATGTACAATTCTGTCGACACTGTTGTGGAAGCAGATGAAGCAGTTAATTATCCAACAGAATTTTTGAATTCACTCGATATGCCAGGGATGCCATCGCACGCACTGCAATTGAAAATTGGCGTGCCAATTATCATGTTGCGAAATATCAACCAGCCAAAGCTTTGCAACGGCATGCGGCTTGCAGTAAAAAAATTAATGAGCAACGTCATAAAAGCAACAATCTTGACAGGACCTTTCAAAGGTGAAGATGTCCTCATTCCTCGCATTCCTATGATTCCAACGGATATGCCATTTCAATTTAAGAGATTGCAATTCCCAATTCGATTGGCGTTTGCAATCACCATCAACAAAGCTCAGGGCCAGTCTTTAGAATTGTGCGGTTTAGATCTACACACAGATTGCTTCTCACATGGAAAATTATATGTTGCGTGTTCTAGAGTCGGCAAACCAGACAATCTCTATATCTGCACAGACAATGTAACAACAAAAAAATATTATATACCCACAAGCATTGTGAAATTAAACATATTAGAAAGGTGCGCTTTCTCTTTTCTTTCTTTTCCATTTAACCAGACTGAGCCACAGCAACGTGTGGCCGGGTACAGCTAGTAGAAAATAAATAAAAGTGTGATAAGGGTGGGGGTGAGAGAAAAAATGAGATAAAATTAGTAGCATGATAGCATCATATGTGACATACAATGCGTTTGCAAGTATTACATTTAAGTATACATCTTAACAGATGCACACTTTACTACAGATTGCTGAAAGTAATCCTTCAAATGTACATACATTACACATATGCATGTTCCAGTTATAAAGATTACAGTTTATAGCAGGCCAGTTGTGCCACTCATTAGAGTATTTTAATTTAATGTAAATATTATTAAAGAAATAACAGTATTGTATAGTTGTGAATCATGGTATCTGAACCCATAAACTCTGACTACATTGTAATATTTGACTCCTACAATTGGTTTGTGCTACAGAAAAATGCACGTATACTTGCTTTTACATGTGGGATATATATGCTCAATTTGATACAGTTGTATAAAAGACCCCAAAAGCTATCTTTAACTTTCAAAGCTACAATAACATTTCTCTTCAGCTTAATTCATTCTCTCCATTTGAGCAACATGAGTCTGCCTATTGAACTCACATTTGGTGGCAGCTGGGGAAACAACAGAAACGAACAGAAGAGCATTATGCATACCAGTCTTACCTATATTTAGCTTCTAAGTCTTACAAATACTCTATTGTCATACTTACACAGCTGTGGGATGTTTTGTAGTCTCAAATTCATTCAACCAATGGTTGAGGTTATCCATTCATTGCCTGTGTAGGTCATTAAAACAATGCCTATACTGTTCTCCAGTGCATGGGATGCCAGTGGCACAGGATACAGCCTGGCCACACTATTCTACACCTCAGGCTTGTACTGGGAGCTAGAATAGCCCCCCTACAGAAGCTTTTGGCTGTGGCACTTTACCAGGAGTAAAAAATATCCTGGACTGCTGGACACCCCACTTCTGTGCCCTAAACTTGGCACCTTCCTCTCTAACACCAGCCACATCTACCAGCTAAACTAAACCAGTGGAAACTGATGCTTTCCTGACAATTCTAGTTATCATGTTTACTGGTAGTGCACTAACCTGAGCAACAATGCCAACCATGTTTGCAAGATGTTAAGCATAGAGCAACAGTGCCAAGCAGGGAGGAAAGCAATTTTTGAAATTGTAAAATTAATCTGACCCTTGGCATTAGTTTGAGGGCTGTCTACTGATGTAGCCTGGAAATATATATTGGAAATTGGAAGGTAACTGTTAGATGGGTTAAATTTGCAGACATGCACTGGGGCATAAATGTAATGACTTGACATGTTTTTGCATTTATTCACCAAGGAAAAGTGACTTATTTTACACAGTGGGATCCAAACCTAGGCATAAGGAACAAACATTTTCTCCACAGCATTGATTTTCCATCTTTGCCGCAGAAGAAGTGCTGCTCAAACATAGTAAAAATTATACATAAATTCAGGTGACAGCATGAACTGTTACACATGTATGTGTGTGACTTGACAAGGTTATTGGATATAGATTAAGTTGTGTATGTGTTTTGTGTAATTGCAAAGGCCATGCAAGTCCAGATAGTAGAATTATACTATAGTAGACAGTAAACTCTCAGTCATACATCTGAAAACACAATAATGGTGTCTCATCCATCATACATATAAATCATATCAGCTCCACCATCTAAAGTATTATAAATGAGATTGAATATAATGTGAAGTGGAACAACAGTAAAAGTGTATGGAATATCCTGTATTCAGGGCCATGTGAATGGCAGTCTTACATCTACATCATTTGCCATAAAAATGTTGAAATAATGCTTGTCTATGTTTCAGTTCATTGCTATAAACTGCACACAACAGCAAAATAGGTCACACATCCTGTACTAGAACCCAGGATCATCTGTACACCAGCCATACACTTACACTTGCTGCCACATGACATTCCCTAATTTCCTTAGTATTTTTAAGGTCTCTGTGTTAACAGCCAAGCAACACCACTTAGCATGTTTGTTCAGTGCCCAACAGAATTAATTGAATTTAACCAGTTTCAATTATTGGCTGCCTGAGACCTCTCTGCAGGTGTAGGGGAACCTTGCTAGATGCCGCACAATGCCACTAAGCAAATTTGCACAATAAAAAACCAAAACTGCAAAAATGTATTGTTTTTGACCTTGCCTTTTACAGAAGCAGGGCAAGTAGGTGCTCTGCAGGCATTCTGTCTGCTGCTTGGATGGAGTAGTAGTCCACTTTGCTCACTGCCACACTTCATGCAAATGAGATAAGTACAGCCAAACCTGACAATCATTTTTTGCCCATTTCCCATGTTTTCCCTAAGCCGGATATTGCACAAACACTGCCCCCTCCCAAAAAAAGGGTGAAATTAGTTGAAATGAGGAAAAGCAATCTATGGCATGCACATGACAAAAAGTTAGTACACATGAAATATTTCTGAAACACTCTGGATTTGAACTCTCACTCCAATGAACCTTCCAGGTTATAGTAAGGGTGCCTTAACCCTCTTTGCCACACAAACCACAATAAAAACCTGAACAAACCAAAACTAAACCCACCCTACATCTCCCCTACTTAAATATAGCAACTCTGAGATGATACTACACTGAAGAAAGGAAAAAGTTCAACATGGTGGCCAAGTGGTTCCTTTCACAGGGAAAGGATTTCGGTAGTCCATGCTTTCAATTTAATAGCATTTCAGAGTAGTGGAGTTGGCCAACTTGGATTTGCTGAAATGTAATTTTGGTGAGTCAAAGTAGACCTGTTTAATCAGTAGACATGTTTCAGAGACAGTTCATTTGATAACACTTTTAGCATTTCAAAGATGTTTTGTTAGCAAAATGTGTCACTTGCTTGTTCTTTGGGGGTGGGGAGCAAAGCTGCATTTCTTTTATGAGACAAACAAGGACATGTTGCTATTGTTACTCTCCTTTTTCTGCATCCAGCCTGTTGTTCATATTTCAGATCTCTAGACTGTTTTATGTTTTTCCAGTGGGTAATACTGAAATGCTACCTTTTCCATTTTATCTGGGAGCAGTTCATTTGTAGTTACATGATAGTTATATATATTATCCTTCTGCTGTCTTTTAGGAAATCTAGGACTGTGGCACCCAGACATCTCAATCCCTACAAACCACCTTTCATTGACCCTGAAAATCAGGTCATCATGGAAGCTTTTAGGCAGCATGATGTCTTCCTGCCTGAGAAGAGATGTGGTGATATGTCAGGCAGAATGCACATTTGGCAACATATATTTGAAGATGTTATTGCAGTAAACGGCCACAGCAAGACATATGATCAGGTGCACCATAGGGCCACTGACATGATTTCTTCTCCACGGAGGAGAGCAGCTGCATGGTCCATGATCAGATGGGTACTTGGTGGGGGCTTCTGCAGGCCCACCACTAACAGCAAATGAAGAGTTCCTGTCCAGTCTCTGGCAGCCAGACAGCTCCCACAAAAGTGCAAAACAGCATGTCCTTCACATTGGTGCTACTGTTTCAGAGACAGCAGGCATGTCTCAGAAAGAGCTTCCAGGTAGGATTTTGTATCTCAGTTGTTAAATACTGTTGTATAGTAAATCAGTTTAAAGCAGTACTTTAGTTGTTTTTCACAATAATTTTATTTTTTCTTTTCTGAGGAGGATTGAAGATTGCTGCAGTTCAAAACACATTCTGATTGATTACACATGGGCTTAGGTTGGACTTGTCATCCAAGTTCTTTTTGAAAATATAGCTAATGGACATATAAAATGGAAAAAGCATTACCCCCTGTGTTACTGTTAATTGTGATGACGTTGCCCTTACCTTCTACTTAACTTCTTCCAGGACCATCCAGCATATAGAGCATACCATCATTTGCACATAGCAAGCCAAACATTTTTATGTCAGTATTGTTGAGCAATTCAAAGAAATATTTTAGTGTGTGATGTTGATGTCAGGACTGTTGTGTGCATTACTGTACTGTATAATAGTGGCACCACTGTTATGTAGTTAGCATATACTGGACTATAGTAGTGTAGGTATAAAGTGTTCCTGGGTCTCTTGCTTATTATCACAGGTGATCCTGAAAGTAGAAGTGTGGGACTTCTGACACCTGATGTAAGAGTATTAGCAGACTTTGCTGATGATGGTGGCCAAACAGTGGCACAGTTGGGGGGGGGGGGTCCAGAGGCTGAATCTGACACTGAGATTGATATACAGCCATCCCCTGAAATTTCACCAGACACAGCCAGTAGGCCTATAACTACCCATTCCATTGAGCCCTCAGATATTGGACAGGTGGAGGGTGGGACAATCAATCAGGGAAGTGTGGTTACTGCGGCTTCAGTGCTTGTTGACATTGGCCTTAGCCAAAGTGTGGGAGAGGTGCCACACGGGATGGTTGTTAGGGTTGCTTGGAGGAGACCTGCTGTCCATCCTCCACCTGATCCAGGTGTCTCTTCCTGTGCCACTCAATGTATGTTTAGGGCCGTGAAGGAGGCACAGGCACATTCCCGTAGGTCTTCCAGAGAAATGCTTAGGATTTTAGATGTGGCAGAGGCCAACATGCTTGATTGCCTTCACCATGTTGCTGATTTAATGAATTAGATGAATGACATATTGGAATGAGCAATGTCTGTGATGGAACATCTGCTGGGAGGGGGATGGCATCTTGCCCCCACCCCCTACAACACACTGTGCTGTGCTGGTGATGATAATTGTGCCATATCCCTGTTTTGTATCTTTTGGATTCAGGGAATCATAAGCTTTGTGTCTGATGCATAGCTGACTTACTGCTTAGTATAACTGTATTTATGATGTTGAATTGGTAATTGTACCTTTAACTTATATTGGTCATAGAAAGATAATTGATAGCATCAACATTTTTTCATCTTTATTGTTCATGATTTTGTGAGGAGTGTGAAATCTGAAACTGAAATGTGTATATTTACTTTCTAACTTCTCTCTTTAATAATTTTTCATTATAAACATACGGTGCTAAACTGAGGACATGCAGTGACCATCACTACTTTTGAGAGGTATGACTGTCTGAATCTTTGATGCCTGAGGCCCACTACTTAATAATGGACACATATAACTCAAATAAGTCTCTGCTGTCACATGTTAATGTAAGTTCTATACAAATCTCCCACCTTTTACTTGCTTAGACTACCAAGTAACAAAATTCAAAGTTATGCCAGTCATTCATATTATTACACAATACACTCAAGGTTCAACACTTACCTTTAAAATCCAGCAGCTGCAACAGTTTTAGTTCAGCATTGATTCTGTCTGATGCAAGCAGTACAGTCATTACATGGGGAGGTAAATGTTTTGAGCATAGGCTGGCATCAATGTTATTAAGTGTATGTGTCTAGGGGGAAGGTTTTAGGCCCCTAGGTGGTGAGTGAATGTATCTTAGCCAAAGAGAGGGCATATTGAGCATACCTATGCCAGCCTACAACTACAACAGCTGCTGCTTCCCCTTCTGACTCCTCACTTGCATGTGGCTGTGATGACCTTGCCATTGGTGGGGGGATGTGTGCCCCTTTCACCTAGTTGATCTGATGAAGCTATTTTCTCAGGGTGATGTTGTGTAGTATGTCACATACTGTTAATATTTCAATACATGTCTGTAGATTGTACTGCAGAGCTGCCCCAGATATATCTAGGTAGCAGAATTGTGACTTCATCAGCCCAGACACACACTCTATGATATTTCTGGTTTGAGCATGTGCCTTATTTTAGCTTTCTTCAGCAGGTGTGTGTGCATTTCTGATGGGCCTTAGAAGCCACGGTTCCAGTGCATAACCTGCATCCTCCCCTAAATGACCCTTTAGGATAATCCCCCCTAGTGAACATTTGATACAGTTGGGAGGTGTGCCAGATAAGTGAGTTGTGGTAACTGCCAGGGTTGCCAGCACACACTTTCAAGATGATTCCCTTGGCATTACACACAACTTTGCAGTTAATAGATTGGAAGCCCTTTCTATTAATGTAGAGCCTTCCCTGTTCCCTGGGTATTGCCCTAATTTCTATATTTGTGCAATCTATGGCACCCAGAACTTCAGTGTAATGTGTTACAGGGTAAAACTCCTGCATATTTCTGGCCCTGTCCTCAGGAGTACAGCGAAAATATATGTGGTCACTGGCATGTTGGACAATAGCATTTAGGATTTGATGGGGGATACTGTATGCTGATGCCCGTGACACCCCCAGCATGTCCCCTGTTGTTCTCTGAAAGGTACCTGTAGCTAAAATTCTAAGTGCTACACATACCTTTATCTCCACTGGGATGGGTTCCCCTCAATTTGCCCTGGCTCTGAGTTAAGGATGACAGAAGTTGCAGAGTTCCTGTAGTCTTTCTCTATCCACCCTGTAGAGCTCTACAATTTCCATATCGTGTAGATTGTGATAAGTTACCCAGGGTATGAAAACTCTTCTCCTTCTTGGCCTTGATCTATTAGCTACAGAAGCATACACTTCACCCTGTTGCACATACACATGAATTAAAGTACCAGCAGCCCCTAACATTGTTTCTGTGTAGACTCCTTTCCATGGCTGTATTCCAATAAGTTTTGGAATTTGCATGGAAAACAGCAATGAGTCTATATGGTTGCTTAATAGCTTGTTGAATAGCTCCTCCATCTTGAATTGCTTGATTAGCATACAATTCATTGGCTTATGCAGTAGTTTGCATTCCACTATGTTTACCTTGTGTTGTGGTGTGTGGCTCTACACACCATGTAGAGCATCTTATTGTTCTACTATGTGCATGTTGTGCCATTACATGTGCATGATATAAACACACCATGCAGGCTTTATTGAATCTGACATAATTTTTTATATCTTCAGATTTTGTATCCATGTCCTCTGCCTGTTTTTTATGATTATTTCTCAATGTCATCTGTAACTGCTGCTGCAAATTGCTTATTCATTTCTTTGAAATTCTCATAACCAAACTTATTTTGCCTAATTTTCTTGTCTTTCCACCCTCATTTGTTCATTTTTAAGTTTCCTGTACATTTTTATTAATTTCTGTCTTTTCCATTTTATAGTCGGTATTCAATAAAGTGTACACAGTGTTTTTTACCATATCCATGCCGCAGTGTGATGCACACATGGCAACAGGAAAATTTGAATTCAGTAAGCGCCATGTAGAAGCATGCACCACCATGGACACACATTGTGGCATGGTGATCAGCTACATAAGTAGCTGAATAGCATTCAGATCAACATGGGAAAGAGGCTGGAGTGATTCAACATGGTAAGAAGCAAACATTTAGGGTCCATGGTGGTGTTCCATCTGTAGTCAAAAACTGTTCGAATACAGCCATGGAACCATGCCTTTCAACCTCTTAGTGCTAAAAATCTGGACAAAGCCTGACAAAATGGAGGAAAAAGGCACAAAAATATGGCAATTTTTAAATATAGCTCATATAATCTTGGAAAGATGCCATACCAGGGTTTTTGTTAACATGCATTTTCTAAAGGATTTGAAGTCTGAAACTCAAATGTATGTAATTAATTAATGACTTCAATCCTCAGATCATCCCGGTGATTTGCCAGAAAATCACAACTTTTATGAGGACCATACCAAAGATATGAGGCAAAAATGTGGACATTCTGTGAAAATCTGGTCAGATGAGTGGTATGCATGGAACTAATCTACAGGGCATACCTCTCAACCTCTTACAGCAAGAAATCTGGAGAAAGCTATCAATAATGGGGGGAGGGGCCAGAAATACAGACACTTTTTAAATATTGCCCTTACAAACTTAGAAAATTGATAGAACAATGGTTAGCAAAATGCAGATTTGCTGCCACACCCCCAAATGAACAGTACTGTAATGCAGACCATACCTCTCAACCTCTTAGGGAAAGACATCTGGACAAAGCCAGAAATAATGGTGGGGAAAGGGTCCAGAAATAGGGACATTTGTTAAAATATTGCTCTTGCAAACCTAGAAAATTGATAGAACAATGGTTAGTAAAATGCAGTTTTGCTGCCATGCTTCCAAATGAACAGTACATATCATAAGTTATGCAGAACATAGTTCTTAGGGCAACAAATCTGGACAAAGCCAGAAACAGGGACACTTTTTAAATATTGCTCTTACAAACGTAGAAAATTGATAGAACAACAAGTTAGCAAAATACAGCATTGCTGCCCTGCCCCTAAATGAACAGTATGCATCCTTCCCTTCTGTGTTCAACACTCGGTTCCCCTTCAGTTTCCCTAGCTACATGGTTGCCTTTTCATGTAGATTCAGGGTTGTCATCATGGTGAAGCTGCATATGAGCTCTGAACTCATTAGAATTGCTGAATCCCAAAAAGCTGGCTCTGTGCAGGGATGTTCACATCGTGTAGGTGCTCCCTCAGTGTTTGTGTCTATGGGATGGAAACTTTGCTTACATTATCAGATGGGTGTGTCCGGTTACACTTACAAAGTGGTACATGTAGGTCCATCAAGGTTAGAAATGCAAGTAGCAGTGCACAATTCACAGGTTCTGTTTCATTAACATCCAACCTCCTCTTCATTTGTTTGCAAATTGTGTTTTTTCTCTGTCAGACTTTTAGTATTATTTAGTATAAACTAAATGAAACCTCCAGCCAAGCTAGAAATTCCACAGAGTGACCTCACAAACCTTTTGTATCAGAGACACGTAGGATATATCCAAATGACCATTATGAACATCAGGTGTTTCAGTATGCAGTCTCCCTAATGGTAATGTTTATCAGCTGGGTTTAACAGCCTGTGTTTCTTATGCCTAGTTAAACACTCTGATTCTGCTGTGCTGATGAGGTCATAACAAGGCTGAAATATCCATATCCACAACTAGTGGGGGGTGGCTTTATTGGCCTGAAATTGTCCATTGAAACAACTTAAAAAGAAATAATTCATGGGCATTCAGAATCACCATATAGCTGAAACACCTGATGTTCATAAGGGTCATTTGCATATATCCCATGTACCTCTGATGCAAGAGGTTTGAGTGGCCACTCAGTGGAAGTTCTAGCTTGGCTGGAGTTTTCATTTAGTTTTTACTAATTGTTTTTTTCTGTGTGACCTTCTAACTTTTTGCTTTAGTATTAGTTTTTCTGTGTGACCTTCTCACTCTTTGTTTTAGTATTATTTAGTATAAAATAAAACAAAAGAAAATAAAAAAGGGGAGAAATAGTTGAAATGAGGAAAAGCAACCTATGACATACACAGTAGAAAATGTTAGTACATGTGAGATATGGCTGCATAGCTTTGGATTTCAAATCTCACTCCAATGCTCCTTCAGAAAACAGGATGAGTGCCTTATCCCTCTTTGCCACATAAACAGCTTTGCAGCAAACAACTGAAGTCATGCATCACACAACCAACTGCATCAGAATGTATACTGATATCAAACCCTAATCCACCAGAGGGAGGTTGCCATAATGGTTAAGATATTTTCCTTACAAATACAAGGTGCAGAGTTTGACTTTCACATAGGTTAATTGGCTAGGATTAAAATGGCCCACATTGGCAGCTAGCCTAGTACTAATCTATGAAGCAATTATTATTACATTTTGACATAGTGCACTTAGTGATCACACAACCTGTATGATTATTGCTTGCAGATATACAGCTGTTGTCTTACATTTCTGTGTTTCCTGGTCATTCATCAGTATCTGACCAGTACTCTGAGACATGGTCTGTAAGCCATGCTATATCATTGGTCTTAAAATGTGTGAAGATATTAACTGGCAATAATATGATATGCATTTGCCAACAACTAAATGGCAGATTGGATGACACAAACAAGCATAGACTATGCTTTTGGGAGCAGGGGGGAGCAAAGATGAGTCACTGTTATGGCTCAAACAAGGATATGTTGCTTTTGTTGTTCTCCTTGTTTTGCATCCTGCCTGTTGTTTGATCTTGTGAGGGTTGTGATGTCAGAAACTGCAATGTGTATCATTACTTTCTAACTTCTCTCTTCAATAATTTTCCAATACAAATGTATGGTGCTAAACTGAGGGCATGCCATGATCATCAGTACTTTTGAGAGATATGACTGTGTGAATCTTTCATGCCTGAGGGCTACTACTTACAAATGGAAACATTTAAGTCCAATAAATCTCTGCTGTCACATGTTGTGGTAATGTTTGTACAAATCTCTCACCTTTTAATTGTTTACTGTAACAAGTGATGAAATACAAAGATATGCCATATCATCATTAAACAATACACTCCAGGTTCAGGACTTACCTTATAAATGCAGTTGTTGCCAAAGTGTTAGTGCAGGACTGACTCTGCCTAATGCAAGCTGTACACAACCAATACATGGAGAGGTAAAGGTTGTGTGAGTTGCCTGACATTAATGTTACTATATGTATGTGAGTAGGAGGAAAGTTTTATGCCCTTAGGTGGTACGTGTGCTATGCATTGTCTCTTAGCCAATGCAAGCACATACTGAGAACACCTGTGTCTGCCTACACCCATAGCATCTGGTGGTTTCCCCTCTGACTCCCCATCTACCTGTAGCTGTAATGCCCTTGGCATTGGTGGTGTGATGTATGCCCCTTCCCCTTGCAGATCCTGCTGCAGCTGTTTCCTCAGGATTATATTGTGTAGCATTTCTCATACTATGAATATTTATGTACATGTCCCTGGATTGTACTGCAGAGCTCCTCCAGATGTATCTAGGCACTGGAACCATGACTTCAGCAGGCCAAGCATATGATCTATGATATTTCTGGTTTGAGAGTGTGCATCATTATGGCGTTCTTCCATGGGTGTGTGCGCATTTCTGATGGGTGTCATCAGCCATGTTTTAGTGCATAGCCTGCATCCTCCAGTAGATAACCTTGTGGGATATTCCCCTTAGCAAACATCTGGTTCAGTTGGGAGGTGCGCCAGATATGTGAGTCGTGGTAACTGTCAAGGTTGCCAGCACATACATTCAAGATAATTGCCTTGGTATTACACACAGCTTGGCAGTTGATAGAGTGGTAGCCCTTTCTGTTAATGTAGATCCTACCCTATTCCCAAGTGGAGTCTTCATTTCTACATGTGTGCAATCTGTGGCACCCAGCACTGCAGGGTAGTGTGCTATCTGCTACAACTGTTGCATATTTCTAGCCCTCTCCTTAGAATTAGGGTGAAAATATATATGCTTACTGGCATGTTGGAGCATACCATCCAGGAATTGGTAAAGGATCCAGGATGCTGATGCCTGTGACACCCCCAGTATGCCCCCTGTTGGTCTCTGAAATGTACCCGTAGTTAATACTCTAAGGGCGACGCATACCTTAGTCTTCACTGGGATGGTTTCCCCAGAGCTGGCTCTGTCTCTGAGTTGAGGGCGCCAGAAGATGCAGAGTTCCTGTAGTATGTCCCTGTCCCCCCTGTAGCGATCTACAATTTTCATGTCATGTAGGTTGTGATAAGTTAAACCTGGTCTGAAAATTCTTTTCTTTCTCAGCCTAGGCCTATTGACAGCAGCAATAACATTGTCTTCAGCCTGTAGCACAAACAAATGGATTAAATCAGCAGCAGCCCATAACATTCTGTGTAGACTTTCCATGTCTGTACTTCAAAAGTTTTGACATCTACAGGAAAAAACAGCATTTAGTCTATATGGATGCTTTATAGCTTGTTTAATAGCTCCACCTTGTTGGATTGACTGATTAGCATGCATTTCAGCTGCTTATGCTGTAATTTGCATCTATGAAACACAGATAAAGACAGATGCAATCCATTAATAACCTACGCCATTATAAAAAGGCAAATGTGTAGCTAGTCAAACTGATGATCAGGAGAGTTGTGTATGCTTGGAAGGCTGAAAAAATGCTTTTTCTTCAGGATATATTTGTACAGAGGAGTACTGAACTTTAGCAGGTATGATCCTTTTTGTCACCTACATAGTGCATGTGCTGGAATGTAGAATAGGGTGAAGTAAAGGCGTTTACACTTTTATCTGTATGCATTAGTTAGAAGTGTACTGATGGCTTAGGCCTGTCTGTCAAGCCATTTCAGAGGTACACATGGTTGACAATGCATACAAATGGAACACTATGTGATAAATATGTACAAATGTGTCAGGGACAGGTCCTTTGATAAGACCTTTAGCATCTCAAAGATGTTTTGTTAGCAAAATTGGTCATTTGCCTATTCTTTTGTGTGGCAGGGGGATGAGTTACTGTTAAGGCACAAACAAGAATTCACTCTTCTTTTGGGGGGGAGCAAAGTTGACTTACTGTTATGACACAAACAAGGATATGCTGCTCTTGCTACTCTCCTTGTTCTGCATCCTGTCTGTTAGTATTTCACATCTGTGGACTGTTTTATGTTTCTCTAGTGGGTAATACTGACTGGCTACCTTTTCTGTTTTATCTAGAAACAGTAATTTTGTAGTTATGTGATCCTTATGTGTATTATACTTCTGTTGTCCTTTAGGACACATAAAAGCATGCCACTCAGGCTTGTCAATCTAGGGAGACACCCCTTCACTGATGCTGAAAAATCAAGTCATAGTCGGTGGGTTTTGGCAACATGGTGCTTTTCTTCTGGAAAGGGGATGGGGGGATATCGCCCATAGGAGGTGAATATCACAGCAGATTGTTCATGGTGTCAGTGCTGTGAGTGATCAGAGCATAACATATGAATAGGTGTACCACAGGGCCACTGAGATGATAACATGTGCAAGGAGATGAGCAGCTGCAGTGGTCTGTGACCAAATGGTTACTGACAAAGACCCTGTTAACGACCACCACTAACCCCCAATGAACAGTTCCTGGCCAATCTGGGAAATCCAGACAGCTCCCAAGAGAGTGCAACACAGCATATACTGGATGGGAGCGCAACACCCTCTGAGACTGCAAGCACATCCCCAGGAGGAGATTGTAGATAGGCTTTGATATCTCAACAACTGATTACTATTGTATAGAAAAACAATTGAAATGAATAAGTTAATTCTGTATCAACATGTTTTGTTTTAGGGGGATTGATGATTGATACAGTTATAAACTTAGTTTGGATTTGTCAGCCATGTTCTTGCTCAAAGTACTGTTAATGCACATATATAGGGATAAATATATTACCCCCTGTGTTACTGTTAATTGTGATACTGTTGCCCTTACCTCTTACTTAATGTCTTCCAGGACAGTATGGAGTACAGCACAATACGTTTTCTGCAGATGGTAAGCCAAATAATTTTTATGTCAGTAGTGCTGAGCAATGGAAAGTTGTAGTTGTGATTTTGATCTGAGGCCTGTTGTGTGTATTGCTGTAATTTCTATAATAGTAGCAACACTGTTAGTTTGTTAGCATATATTGCACTATAGTAGTACAGGTATTAATGTATTCCTGTGTTTCATGCTTTTTATCACACGTGATCATGAGAATGGGAGTGTGAACCCTATGCCACCTGATGTCAGTGGATCTGCAGACTCTGATGATGATGATGGCCAAATTGAGGCACAGTTGGGGGGTGCACAGGTTGAATCTGACACAGAGATTGATATACAGCCATCCCCTGCATTTCTATAGGATACAGCCAGTAGGCCTACACTTATCCAGTCCAGTGAGCCCACAGATATTGGACATGTGAAGGCTGAGGACACTGATGAGGGAAATGTAGCTACTGTAGCTTCATTGCCTGTTGAGTCTGTCTGTAGCCAAAGTGTGAGTGAGGTGCTACACAGGATGATTGATAGGGGCGCTTCTAGGATTCCTGCTGAGCCTCCTCCACTTGGTGCAGATGTCACATCCTGTGCCTTTCCACATATGTTTAGGGCCAATATGGAGGCACAGACACATTTCCATAGGTGCTTCAGACAAATGCTCAGGGCTCTGGATGTGGAACAGTCTGACATGTGTGACTGCCATCACTGTTTTGCCGATTCACTGGATCAGATAAATAACACATTGGAACAAGGGGTGACTGTGATGGCCCAAGGAGTGTCTGTCATAGAATGGGCTGTGTCTTTGATGGAACGTCTGTTGGGGGGCAGCATCCTTGTGGGTGTAGGTCAGCCACATCATCTGCTGTCAGTCAGTGTGGCAATGACCAATCATGCTCCCATAGTGACAGTAGTTCCACTGCTCCATCATTGAGTCTGCTGTCCACACTCAGACATAGCAGGCCATAGGGTCATAGTCCTGGCTGTCCCCATGTATGGAGCTTGTCCACTAGACATCAGTCAAGTTCTGGTAGCACTGTATCTGACCATGGGCATGTACTTGCCAGTGCTATACCTGACAGAGCCAGTTCAAATGGTCAGGGACCACAGTAATGAACTACCACCTCTATCATGCATGGCTCACACCTGTCCAACAGACCAAGAAGTAGAAATAGCAAAGAGCTTGGCTGTGTTTATTCAGACAGTCTTTCATAAATTACTCCTGGAGGACCCCTACAGACACACACATAACAGTTGCTCAGATTGTCTGATTGGCCATTTGTTGTTTTATTACAATGTCTGCCTTCCTCTCCTTCCTACAGTCACACATTCACTGACCTTTTGTGTCAGCCTAGGCTTTCTGCCCCCCCCCTCCACAACACCCTGTACAAGTGAAGATAGCTGTGTCATATCCCTGTTTTCTATCTTTTAGATTCAGGGATACAAAAGCTGTGTCTGATGCTTGGGGTGCATAGCAAACTTAGTGCTTAGTATATCTGCATTTGTGTTGTTGAAGTGGTCATTGTGCCTCTGACTTTTATTGGCCTTTGAATATTAGACAGTTCATAACATCAAACTTTCACAATGTTCTAGTGAATGCTCTTTTTAAGGGTGTTGATGTCAGAAACTGCAATGTGCATCATTGCTTTCTAACTTCTCTGTTTAATGATCTTCCAGGACAAACATACGGTGGACATCATAAGTCACACCATCATATTTAGATCTTAGGATTATATGACTGCACTGTAGTCAAACCCCATTAGAACAGTAATACAGTATAATGCTATCTTTTGCATGTACATCTACAGACATGTTTAATAGCTGGAGAAACCCCAGGGCTTTCTAAAAAAGATAACAGAGGGCCTACAAATCATGCCATGATGTATGTGGTAAGATTAAAAGCCATATCATTGTCATCTGCCTGGTATAGGATGAGATGACATCTGCCTAGCCTTCAGGCCAGTGTCTGACCATGCCCTGGTGGGATGACTGCATATCCAGACATCTGATGTAATTGATGACATCAGCACTATCCATTGAGAATATGGTAATAACAGTGTTGTAGTAACATGCTGCAGTAAAAGGCTGTCTGAAATGTTAAGTAAGAACACACACACACACACACACACACACACACACACACACACACACACACACACACACATAACTGACTGCAGTGAGAATAGAACACCCCTACCTAAGTACATAGGCCACAGAAGACATTACTTAACACAGATGCCATGGCACAAGACTGACTTTTGCAAGGCTGCAGCTGAGCTTATATACATTACATCAGCAGCCCATGTGTGTGAAAAGATGGCAGTCCTGCATAGGTTCATAGCTTCATAGGTTCATACGAGGCTACTACCATAATGGTCCTAGGTTCGTAGGGTCATAGGAGGTTTATTAGGCTACTGGTCTTAGGGCCTTGTTAAGCCTACCCAAGTTGTACCATTGTTCTCTTATATACCAAGATGTGTAGTCCATATTTGCAAATCCATGATCAGCACTGGTTGACCATGTCTAAGAGTGACATAGGTGAAACCCCAAGGGTAAATCTATGATTTCCCATGCAGTTATCCCAGTTACTCTTAAATATGGTCATTGAAGAGCTCAGTTTTCACGTGAATAGGCAGTTTGTTTCATAGGCGTGACAATCTCTGGGATATATATCTATCTCTCCAGCATGTATTGTTAATGTCGAAGGCTAGGTTAAGGTCTCTAGAGTGAGTGAGTCTTGCCCCATGTGATTTGGGGAGGTGCAGCATTTCCTTTAAGGCAGGGTTTGAGACTGCTCTGCAGGCCAGCCACAAGTCATCTCTTAGTAGCCTGTAGGATACAGAGAACAGTGGCAGGGTTTTCAGTCTTACCATATAAGTCATGTTTCGGAGGCCCTGGATTTTCTTAGTGAGAAACCTCTGAGGTCTCTCCAGCTTCTACAGGTGGCTGGTGATGTACATGCAATAGGGTGCATTGGACTCTTTTATCGGTCTGATGAGGGACAAGTGCAGTAGAGTTATAACATCCTTAGTTTTGGATGTTATGCCCTTACTTATGAGGTCTGCAACATAAAGGGCGTTCACTGCCACTGTGGGCACATGGTGATCAAAGGTGAGGCTGTCATCAACCTACATTCATAAATCTCTCACCATTGGGTTAGAACATGGGGGGTTATTATTAATAATGTAAAGTGCAATTATGCATAGACTTCTCCTTTGTCGAAAGGATAATAGTTCATTATTTTGGATTAACTTTGTCTGTGGCTTTGGCAACAATCATTTATGTATATAAGCACATTTTGTAGTATGTTGACATTGTTTGGGGATTTAGTAATTGCACCCAGTTTGCAGTTGTAAGCAAACTTGTTGAGCCACAGGCCATCTTTATTACCCTGATTTTCTGAGGAATATATTCCAAACAGTAGGGGCCATAGCCCCTCATGGGACACCACTGGCAACAGGTCTGCTGCTAGAGGTGGAATCCCCCATCTATGACTGTATGTATTCTTTTGGTGAGCCAGTTGGCTACCCATCTAATGACATATGTGTTAATCCCAAGGTGGGTGAGTTGTGCAATGGTGCCTTAGGGTGAGATTGTGTCAAAGTCCTTGGGCAAGCTGAGATAGGCAGTATGCACTCATTTGCCTTCATTCAGGGTTTTGGTGACACTATCAAATTACACTTACAAATGCCTTCTACCAGCACCTGCACAGGCAGCATGGAGATCAGCATCCCAAGCAAAACAAAGACTCTTTGTAACAAAAAAAAGCGTCCAGTCTGGTGGAACACAGCGTATCTGACCCGACACTTAGTTTAACAGGCATGGTCTGCCCTTGATGAAGCCAAAGTGGGTTGGATAAAGAGTTTGAAGGTCACCAATGCCCTTGTTGATAAAGCCCAAGATGATTCTATCCATGGCCTTACAGACAAGGCTGGTCAGGCTTATGGGTGTATAGTTTTGAGGGACCCCCTCTGTGCAAGGGTATTATGGTTGCTGTTTTCCTTGCTGCTAGATAAAATACAGTACTTAGACTGAGGTTGAAAGGAGTACCCAGTAGTTCTGCTAACTCTTGCTTTAGACTGTTTAGTAAGCAGCTTGGAATCGTATCCAGTCCCGTAGATGTCTTTTTTTGCATTGATGAGTATAGTTATGAGCAGTTATTTGGATAAAGGTAGCGGACTGTTGACAGGTATACTGTGGGGTATGATCGGTGGAGACAGGGTCGTGAAATTGTTGTGAAACCTGTCTGCTAACAGACTGTTCCCTCTTATTTATGGACATCAGTTTCTTTCTCTTGCTGTATAATCTGTTTATGCAAGATATCGACCATGGTGGCTTTTACTGTGAGCAAGTTTTGATCCATTCTGGTACAGCTAAATCTATACACTTGTAAAGGTATTTATACAGGTCATTTGTGTACACCTCCATATAGGAGTCTTTACTGTCAGTGGTGACAGCAGGTTTGAAACTTTGTATACCATCACTTAGGAGGCTATAGTTTGCCTTGCAGAGCTTTTTACATCTTTTTGATCTTGGGTGGGGGGGGTGGTAGGTACAATTGTTACACTGAACTTGACTGATTTATGGTCAGATATTACCAGGAAAGATCTCACAAATGGGGTGGTGCAGCAATCTCCCATGCTGGTGAGTACTAGGTCAAAGACATTGAAGGCCCTTATGGGAGTGGAGACTAACTGTTCCAGAGCATTCATGTTTGCAAAGTGCAGGAACCTTAGGGCCAGTGTATTTGAACTCATATATGTATCTCAATTGATGGAAGGATAGTTACAGTTACCCTTAAGTGAATCATATAGATCCAGGAAGGCACTGTGATTTTTCATGGTTCATTTTAGTGGACCTGTAGATAACAATGACATGGAGGGGTGTTTCCTACAGTTAGTTGGACTTGTAGTAACTCTAGAGAGTTTCACTGCTGAACCACTCTTGAGGTGTACTTGTCTTTTATGAAGATGTATACACCTCCTGCTTTGGTTCTTTCACATTCATTTTGTGGCCTGAACATGTAGGAGGCATTATAACCTTTTATAGCAGGAGTATTCTCTGTGGCTGCACAAACATTGACATCTTCCCAAGTAAGAAGGGCTTCCATTGACTGTAGTTTCTGATTTAGACTCCTAGCATTAAGCAACGTAACCCTGAGTTTGTCTTTTGAGGATATTTTTATGTCAAGAACTTTGTTCCTATGACATGCCTAAAAAGTCAATATGGGGGTGGCAAATTCTTGGCCAGTAACCAAAAGGCAAGAGGTGACAGATGAAGGCCATCCTGGCAAAGCAGCATGGTCTGTCAACCATATCATACCAGCCTGACAACTACTGGATCTCCCTGGAGTGACACCAGTTGCTAAGGCAATTGTTGAAGTAGATAATTCTTTTGTTTGTATTGAGGCATCATCCTGGGTGAAGGTATAATGCTGTTTAGGGCTATGGGCATAACCTGTCTGGGACATATAATCTGAAAGGTCAGTCATATCTCTCTTCATATAGCTCATTGAGGTAAGTTTCAAGTCATTTACTCCAGCATGGAGTATGACAGATGTGTAACTGTGGTTGTTGTTGAGAGACTTGAGTGCATGCAAGACTTTGTGGATCCTGGCACATAACAGGCTGCTGACCATGATTTTTTCATTGTACAACCTGATGGGGGGTACATCTGTGTGTCTCAGTATGGATTTGCATATGACCAAGACATTGGTTTTAAGGTGTTTTGCCTTAAGGGCTTAATAATGAGACACTGATATGTTTGTTTTTATGTGTAGTGGGTTCCGTTGGGACTGTCATGTGTGCAGAAGGTTTGCATTTGTGAGGTCTCTGTTCTTTCAGTAAGCTTCTAATGAGTACCTCTGCGTATATGGGTTTATGTGTTGTGCATTTTTTTTGTTGAGGAGGTAAAGTGTGTGTGCTGACAACCTGCTTGATATCTGGTTCATGTTACCTGAGAGAGAGAAAGAGAGAGAGAGAGAGAGCATTTATTTTAGATTCATTGTATACTTGCCTGTCTCACATATTGTATTGGTAAGTTGTAGGAGTACATGGTTATCACTATGCATGAAGCAATAAAAACCTAGCTGTGTAAAAACACAAGTACACTTATTAAGCATTTTAGATTGTTAGCAGAGTGATTTTGTGAGCAGCAGCAACTAGGCCTGTCTATGAGGGACATAGGAGCAACCCCAGAAGATGAAATAGACCCCCACTGCATGTGAAGCAGTACTCATCTATGTCATCTATTCAATGTCAACCTTGGCTACTAGTTGCATGATTGTACAGTTGCCTCTGACCTGGCACCTATGGCCCTCATTGACAGGGCCAGCTGGTGCTGCTTGCAAACATGCTCTGCTAAAAATAACCGCCCACCTATGTATATTAAGGGTACCTGTGTTTTTACACAGCTCTGCTTCTACACACCCTAGTGCTAATAGGCTAGTAGCCTTATATGAACCTATGAAGCTATTAACCTATGCAGGCCTCACAACATGTTGCCCCCACATGGCCTGCTGATGACATCTGCTATAAATTCACCTGTAATTATGTATAAGTCAGACTGGGGTAGTGGCATATGCATTAAGTACTCTGCTCTGTAGCTTATGTACTTAGAGAAGTATGGGTTCTGTTCTTACTGCTGTCAACTTGGTGTGTGAGTGTGTGTATGTGTGTGTATGTGTGTGTCTAGACAGAAGAGGAAAAGTGTGTATCCTACATTTACTTCTCCAATGGCATGGACTGCCAATATCTTGATACTTGCACATGCTTACACTTCCATTTCATGCAGACTTCCCACACTATTGTCTCCCTTGTGGCCTGCTGACATCACCTACTATAAATTTACCTGCAGCCATATGGAAATCTGATTTGCATTGTGGTGTGTGCGTTATTCTGTAGGCAGTGCATTTACATAGGTAGGGGTTCTGTTCTTACTGCAGTCAACTTGGTGTGTGTGTCTAGACAGAAGAGCTGAAATTTGTGTCCCACAGTTACTTGTCTAATGGCATGGATTGCCAGTATTTTGACACTTGCACATATCTACACATCCATTTCATGCAGGCCTCCCAAACTCATGTCTCCCACATCTGCTGATGCCATCTACTGTAAGTTCACCTACAGTCATGTAAAAATCAGACGTGTGCCATCGCATGTGCATTAAGTACTGTGTTTTGTAAATGATGTACCTAAATAGGTACAGGTTTTATTCTCAATGCAGTCAAGTGTGTGTGTGTGTGTGTGTGTGTGTGTGTGTGTGTGTGTGTGTGTGTGTGTGTGTGTGTGTGTGTGTGTGTGTGTGTGTGTGTGTAAGAGCTGTTGCTTGACATTACAGAGAGCATTTTACACCCGTATGTGGAACACTATTATCATATTTTTCCCCAGACACTGCTGATGTCACCAGCTATACAGTGTTGCTTGACACATTCCAAGTCAGACTTCAGCTGTGGTGCTTGCATTAAATACTGTACTCTGTAGTCTGTGTACTTAGGTAGAGGTTCTAGTCTCACTGCAGTTAACTGGGTGTGTGTATCAGAGCTGCTGTTTGATGTTATAGCCAGCCTTTTAAACTAGCATGTGGAAAAGTATTACTACCATATTCTCCTCCATGTGTGTGTGTGTGTGTGTGTGTGTGTGTGTGTGTGTGTGTGTGTGTGTGTGTGTGTGTGTGTAAGAGCTGTTGCTTGACATTACAGAGAGCATTTTACACCAGTATGTGGAACACTATTATTATATTTTTCCCCAGACACTGCTGATGTCATCAGCTATACAGCGTTGCTTGCACATTCCAAGTCAGACTTCAGCTGTGGTGCTTGCATTAAATACTGTACTCTGTAGTCTGTGTACTTAGGTAGACATTCTAGTCTCACTGCAGTTAACTGGGTGTGTGTATCAGAGCTGCTGTTTGATGTTATAGCCAGCCTTTTACACTAGCATGTGGAAAAGTATTACTACTATATTCTCCTCCATAAAGTGGTGTTTGACACACTTCAAATCAGACTTGAGGAGTAGCGTTCCCATTAAGGGCTGTGTTCTATAGTCTCTGAACTTAGGTCAGGGTTCTATTCTCACTGCAGTCAACTAGGCATTTGTGCTTGACATTGTAAAGAGCATTTTACACCAGCATGTGGAACACTGTTATTACCATTTTCTCCTCCCCAGACACAGCTAATGTCATCTGCTATAAAGTGTTGTTTGACACACTCCATGTCAGACTTGAGCAGTGGAATTTGCATTAAGTACTGACTTCTGCAGTCTGTGTGCTTAGATAGGTAGAGATTATATTCTCACTACAGTCAACTTGGGGAGTTGGATGAAGGTGTGAGCTGTTGCTTGACACTGCAGAGAGCATTTTACACCAGCCTGTGGAACACTGCTATCTTGTCCTTAACAGACACTACTCATTAGCTATATTACATTTTTGGATATGTAGTACTCCCACCAGGACAGGGTCAGAGACTGGCCTGGGGGCCAGGCAGACGTCATGTCATCCTAGACAATAATGTTTACAGTGACATGGCTTTCAATCTGTCCACATGCATCATGGCATGGTGTGTAGGCCCTGTATTTTCTTGCAGAGAAAGCCCAGTGGTCTCTTCAGCTGTTGCAAGTGTCTAGTGAGGTACATGTAAAAAAGAGAATTGTACTCTATTAGTGCTGTAATGTGGTTTGACTACAGTGCTGTCATACAATCCTAAGATGTCAATATCATGGAGTGATCTATGATGTGCACAACTTGGGCTTTCAGTAGCAGTTTGGACACTTGGTAGCGAAAGTTCAGATTGCTATCTAAATGTGTTCCCAGTGCTTTCATCACTGGGTTTCTGCAAAGTAGGACTGTTGTTGATGCTGCGACTAACAATGGAATCTCCACTTTTCAGACAGGCAACATTACAAGATCACATGTCTGCATTTATTTGTAGATCATGTGCCTTTGTCACCATTCAGTTGTGTGTGTTAGCTCCTCCTGAACAATGTTATCCCCCTTGGTAGACTCAATGAATGCACACAATATACAAGAATCAGCAAACTTGGCAAGCCAAATGCCATATACTTTAACCTGAACTGTCAAGGAATACAGTACAAGCACTGAAGGGACAAACATGGATCCCTGGGGGTTGCCAGTGGTGACAACTCTACTGGTACAGCTTGATTTGTCAATTGTCACATGATGTGTTATGTCGGTGAACCAATTGTTTACCCATCAACTGATGTAAGGCTTAATTAATCCCCAGCTTGGGGGGGGGGGTTGTCAATGTTACTGGAGTGTGTGATTGTGTCAAAACCCTAGTGCAGATCACAATAGGCAGTATGCATTGTCTTACCTTACTCCAGGCCTATCACATAGAATCAATGTGCTGTGACAACATCACAGATCACCTCTGGCATGACCAAGCTCATACAAGTCCCTGATACAGTGGAACACACAGTTGAAAGCACCCTCCACATGGCCTATGTTCCTGTACAAGGGTCTACATCAACATGAATCCACATGCATTGGGGGGACAGCACCTGATGCATAAACATATAGAGACATCCTGACTCTCCTTGACTGTGAGGTACATCAACATGTCATCATGGACCTCATCTACATGTACACTAGTAATATTCCAGGTGTATGCAACAGACCTGTGTGACTTATTACTGTTACATCAGGTCTGCTACATCTGATAGATGCCCTCAAAGTGGTCATCAAGGTATGCATAATGACAATAGTATCATCTTGTGGAGCTTGAACAGGTCAAGACATTTGACAAAAAAGTTACACTGTGGTATTCAATCAACACTGTCACATGTGGCAATAAACAGCTATATCCCCAAATGGTTAAACCAGTGTGTGACATATGTGGTATCTCACTATGTTGACATGTGTGATGTGACATATATCAGGTCCAGTGATCAGCTCAGTACATCAGTGGTGTCTACTATGCCCCTGCCTGCTCCTTAGTTAAGTGATGGACCTCACAGGTGACATACATATCCTGTATCCAAACAGCTGCTTGGAGGACTACAGCTTGTGGGCAATCATTGACTACAACTGTGATATTAGCATAATACATACAGTATCAACACATATCAGAGACTGCTGACACAGCCATGACAACACCTGCATTGACGAGACACATGGAGGGATGTGTTGCATCAGGAAACGGACACAACACCCAAGTATAATGTGGCCATCACACCATATAATTAGACCAATAGGTATGTGACCTGTTTCCTGGGATAGAGGGTAAGTGGTACATCCACCAGCATCAAACCTCTCAGCTGTCCAGATTTTCACAGAATGTCCTGATTTTTTCCATATATTTCTGTTCTGTCAAACTTAAAATTTGTGATTTTGCAGTAAATCCCTGAAGACTGAAGTCACTAAATAGTGACATAAATTTGAGTTTCAGACTTCATAACCTACAGAAAATGCATGCTAACACAAATCATGCTACTATAGAAACTTTTTTAAGTTTGTAAGGTCAATATTTAAAATCTGTTACTATTTCTGGCCCTTTGCTTCCCACCCCCCACACCCATTATTTTAGACTTTGTCCAGATTTCTTGCACGAAGCAGTGTAAGGATGCTTATCTCACACACACATCTTCCCCATTGTTATGTCATCTTGTGTGACAATGAAAGACAACACATTTTCACTGTACAGTCCCTATTGTACCATATAGATATGTGCTTGGTGTTGGTGCTACAACCATCTTCCTTTGACATGCCCTCCTCTGCTGTACATGTGAGAGTTTCAGCTGTACTCTTTCCCTGTGTTCATTGCTACAATTCATCTGTGTATCCCTATTCAATACACACACTTCTGCAGGTGAATATTTTACATGGCAGTCCCATGTCCTGTTACAGATCATTAATACAGCATCAGTACAGAATGGCAGGAATGGGATATCACAATGCACTGCACTGTAGGTACACTGTCCTGTACTATGTTTGGACCATATACTTTATATTCACACCTCTCAACTGTCCAGATATTCTCATTATGTCCAGATGTTTTCCTTATCAATTATGTGGCTTTCTGCCATATCACTGGGATGATCTCTATCTGCTGTGACTTGGTATTACAGACATTTGGGTGCATACCTCTCAACTGTCCTGATCTGTGCAGAACGTCCAGTTTTTGTCTCATGTTTGTGATCCTTTCCTCATAACATGTTGTTTTCCTGGCAAATCAATGGGATGGTATTCTAGAGTGCAGTCAGTAACTGATGACTGACATTTGAGTTTCAAACTTCATGCCCTTCAGAAAGTTCAAAAGTTCATGCAAATGTACAGCCTATATATATTCTATCAACTTCATAAGTTTGGATGTGGAATATTGACAATCTATCCCTATTTCTGTCCCTTTGTTCCCCATTTTTATGGGTTCATCCACATTTCTTGTTTTAAGAGTTTGAGAGTGCTACAATTAAACACATTCTCATATGACATATCTTGTCATATATGCCCTTATTACTGGTTATTTGTCATCTCATTAAGGTGGCCTCTCTGCTGATGTGTTGCACTAACAGAATGATAACTATTTGTACAGTCACACCTCTCAACTGTACAGATTTTTTCAAAATGTCCAGATGTTGACTTATATTTTGTCTATGTCTCATACAATTGTGTTTTTTCTGACAAATCATTGCTAAGGGTTTGAGGGTTGAAGTCTGAAAATAGTGACAGCTATTTGAGTCTCAGACTTTATACCCTTCTGGCAAATCATGGAATGCAAAACCTGTCATTCTATCAACTTTCTAAATTTGTAAGAGCAATATTTAATAAGTGTGTCCCTACTTGCATTCCTTTCAACTGTCCAGATTTTTGCAGAATGTCCAGCATTTTGCCTATTATTTTTGGCCATTCCTCATAAATTTTATGGTTCTCTGACAAATCACTAGTACAATCTGAGGATTAAAGTGACTAAATAATGACATGCCTTTGATTTTCAGACAATGTCTTTCAGACAATGCATGCTAACACAAATTTTCTTATTCTAGCAACTTTCTATGTTGATAAGAGCAATATTTAATATGTGTCCCTATATTTGTGCCTTTGTCCCAACATTATGTCATGCTTTATCCAGATTTCTTGTGCCAAGAAGTTGAGAGGTATAGCCCCTACTTGGCATTCTTAATTGCCCCACATTATTTATGGCTTTTGTCCCCATTTTTTGCTCTAAGAGACAGCCCTGGTGATCAAACTGACTAAATAATGATATGCCTTTCAGTTTCAGACTTCATGTCTTTCAGACAATGCATGCTAACACAAACTCTGTTATTCTAACAATGTTCTACCTTTATAAGACCAATATTTAACATGAGTCCCTATATTTGGCCCTTTGCCCCCATATTATGTCATGCTTTATCCAGATGTCTTGTCCTGAGAGATTGAGAGGTATAGTCTGCATTACTTACAATGTGCACTGTTCATTTGAGTGAGTGGCAGCAAAGCTGCATTCTGCAAACCTGTTCTATCCATTTGTAAGAGCGATGTTTAAAAAGTGTCCCTATTTCTGGTCCTTTCCTCATTTATGACTTTGTCCAGATGTCTTGCTCTAAGAGGCTGAGAGGTATGGTCTACATGACTTGATGTGTACAGTTCATTTGTGGGTGGGGCTCTCCTTTACACGGACTTGATATCCATGTTGGTTTGCAAAGTTTTGCAGCCAGCAATACTGGTATGAGTCGCGAAACCTCACCTAGGCATTCCACCCATCATTAATATGCATTGCATGCTGCCGCACGCTGTCCACAATCACGGTCCCAGATACACTCCATCTAGACTCTGTGCGGAGCCTGCATGGAATTTACTGAATCCTCCCACATATCTTTTTATCCTTTTCTTGTGATGTATACTGCACTTTTACAAAAAAAAAATTATCCTTCATTTATTTGGATTTTCCAAACCAAATCTGATAAATATTTCAATGATCTGCATCTTCACTGTAACCATCGCATTCTGTCCTTATATTGACACACTGCTTACAGATTAACTACTTTCCAAAAGGTGAACACCATCCTAAGTTATTGTGTTCTAATGGTTCATCTAAGCTTCCTTTGCGGCTCTTCAGTTCTTCAGAAATACTTATCAATGCATTCTTTCATCAGTTCCATAATGCACTGTTTTCTGTTTTATAACTTCATATGTCCTTTCCATTATTTGTAACACACTGCTTCATTGCTGCTCCCTCTTACTGCACTGTAGAGTAGTGATAGTTTGCAGTTTGTTCAATACTCTCTGTGAATTAAATGTTCACTTTGTGGTGCTTTTTTCTTCTGAACAACATTTGTTAATAAACGTAAGTCAAAACTCAGCACAAAAACTGAATAAATATGTTCATAACTGTAGCTTGAGCTATGTAGAGGTAATTCACAGCGTTGTTCGGTTTTGTATTTTTTTGTACTTTTTTACGCACTAAAATTGCCTTATGGGAACAACCATACTAACAAGGATTTGTTTTTCAGTAGGCATTAGTTTCCACATTGCACAGTTACATGATGCAGTCCCATAACATGACAACATTGACTCCGTATGTGCCTGATGCACTTATTTCTAAGATGTTTTCTTCAAACAGTGTCAGTATTTCATTACTACTGAATTAGTTGGGTCTGCATTCACTGTAATCTTAAAAAAAAACATTTCACAGGTATTTAAATTTTCTTCCAGACAAAGCTGCTAAATTACTAGGTTTTTAAAAGTGTTACTAATTAATATTTAGTCATTTTGTAATTCTCTCATATCACAGCAATCGCACATCAGAAACATTCAAATTCAAAGCATATTCAGAATTAAGAAATGACACACAAAGCAAGCCTTTCTGCACCCCCATTCTTTCAACGCCAGCTGCTACTTATGTATAGCAACTCCAGTTAAGCAAAAAAAAATCCCCAAAACAGTACAATCTGTAGTACAGCATCCCTGGAATAACTCATAAGTGGCAGGGTTATTTCACAATCTATGGAGGGGTAGTTAACACTTCCCATGAATATAATAGATGGATGGAAAGTGCATACAGTAAGTCTAGATAAGAGTTATGAGATTCTTGAGACATATATGGGGACCTATAGCTGACTAAGATATGGTAAGGGGCTCTATCTAAGGTTATTTGCATGTGAATGACTGCCAGGGTATCATCCTGTTTAACCAGTCTTGATGTATACTTGTTGCTAATGTAGATTGGTCTACCCCCACCTTTTGTCCCTGTCTGTGCAGCTGATGGTCTAAATGTGTGGAAGGCACTGTAGCCTTGCATCACCAGAGTACTTTCTGTGGCTTTAAACTATATCTTGGTAATGAGTAATGATACAGATGTCTATATTCTAAAGAGTGAGAAGAGCTTGTAGGTGTGATTGGCAGGTGTGAGGACAGATTGCTGCTCGCTATATTTTTATCTGTGACTGCATTACTGTTTGGGGTTTCTTTTCTAATGTTCTTCCAATTGGCTCAGTATCTGCATATACTAAGTAGTTGGTGCATGGCATTGTCCTGCATGTGGTAGCTATTTGCTCAGTGTGTTTTTTATAATCTTTATAATATATATTTACCATCTCAAAAGTGCTTACTCCTCTCTGTACTCTTCTTTTCTAGACCTAACACCACTCTTAAGTATTCAACTGTGGTACTACCTTTAAAATTCTTGTAAGAAAAGTGCAGTCTGGGTCTGAACTGTCTGCAAACAGCTACAGTTAACTTTGAGTATGTGTCTACCTGTTTGAGCCAATATTCATTTTCCCCTGGAGAGCACTCTGCTTTGGTTGTAAGCAGCCCCCCCCCACCACATACACACACACACACACACACACACACACACACACACACACACACACACACACACACACACACACACACACACACACACACACACACACAAACACACACACACACACATACACACACACACATCTTCCACTTTCTCTTTTCCCTTCTGTTAGCAAATAGTATCCATAACTGAACAATACTGTGTGTTTGTAAATTTAAACTATGACCACAGTAGCCTACTGACACAAGGTTATCCTGTTTTTCCACTTGAGAAATTAAGAAATGACTTACAGTTTCAGAGCAGTCCTTGGTCAATTGTGATTGTTTCTTAACATATACTTGTCTTTGCTTTCTGATTGTTTCCAGCCCCTCATACGAGCAACTAACAGGGTCTGTACCCGCTTCGCTCTCCACCCTGCCTCCTATTTCCTCCCGCCCCCGGTGGTTCCACCTTTATTGCACTCAAACCGCTCCCATCTTTCTAATAGCCAACCACACCACTAACCCAACACTACCTCCTCCATCTTCCCACTACCATCACACTTCCTCACTGCATGCACTCTCCTTGCATATCTTACATCCTACCAAAGCTCCATCATTCCCCCACTCAACCACTACCACTGTACTACTGCTCACACCACCACTCATGTCTCACCCACACTCAGCTCCCCTCCCACCAGCTCAAGAACCATCCCTATGCACCCCCACATATTCTACCAACTATATTACTCAAACATAAAGCATCCCTAAAACTTAACATAGTAACCCTCCCACCATACCTATTACCCACAGAGCACAATCATAAAGTTTCCCTTATAATCAAACACATTCAAAAAACTGAGAAAACTAATAATCTCATGCTTATCAAAACTAGCCCTAAGTGGAGACATCCACCCCAACCCTGGCCCTACCATCTCCATCCCCAACCTTCATAATCAGACAAGAAACCACAACTTCTCCCATATTACAGCCAATAGAAAGCCAAGTGACTTCCTTCTACTATGCCTAAATATTAGAAGTATATCCAACAAAGTTCATGAACTCCATGCCACCATAGACTTGTACTCCCCAGATATAGTCATCCTGACAGAAACCTAGCTAAAACCTCACATTACCAGTGAGCAAATACTCCCTACAGGTTCCGGCATACTAAGAGTAGACTGGCTAAACAAAAAAGGAGGTGGTGTAGCTATAATATTTAAACAGCATCTAAACATCCAGATCTTAAAATCATCAGCTCCACAAATAGGCAATGAAGAAATAATATATACCAACCTCAAAATTAACCAAAACAAAACCATCAACATAATTGGATGCTACTTCCCACCTGGCCAAAACATCCCTCCCCTAGAAAACCTCCTCAGCTGGTCTACCCACCATCTCCCCCAAATAAACTATCATCTTAGGTGATTTCAGTATTGACTGGCAATCCTTTTCTGGCAACAATCCAACCCATCATGTACACCTTCATGGCTTCACTCAACTAGTCCAGTCACCAACCAGGATAAATAAAAACTCCACCAAGCACACTACCCTGGATTGGATACTAGTCAGTAAGAGCCCCCAGTCATATATAACAGGCTGCTTATCAGATAGCCTCAGTGATCACTCCCCAACATTCCTACTCAAAAAATACCTATACCAAGTTAAACCTGTCATCTACCGTCAAATATGTAAAAAACTAAACTTTAACCCACTCACATTCATCTCATCCCTCAAAGAATGTAACTGGCATCCTCTAAAGTACCTCAGTCTAGATGATGCAGTTGAATTTTTTAATACTACCTTCCTGAACATCCTTAATTACCAAGCCCCCATAAGATTCTCCAGAACCAAAGCACAACCCTCCACATGGCTACAGAAAACCACTAAGTCAGAAATGAAAAACAGGGATAAAGCCTGGGAGCACTGGCACAAAACCAAAACCCCCTCAGCTAGACAGAAATTCCTAGAACTACGCAACAGAGTCAAAATGCTGATAAAACAGGACAAATCCTAATACTACCAGTTTGCCCTAGACTCCTCACAACACAGCCCCAAACAATTCTGGTCCTCCATAAACTCCATCCTCCACCCAGGTAAAGTCAGTACCCCCCCCTCCTAACATCCCTCACTCCTCAGAAAATATTGCTTCCTCATTCAACACACACTTCACCCAAACCATACTATCACTAGCTAAACAACACAACCCCCCCTCCAACCCACACTTTCAACTAGTAATCTCCCCACTGCCTTCTCTTTTTCTCCTGTAGCTACCTCCAACATAAAAAACTCTTAACTAAACTTAAACCCACCAAATTAGCAGCAGACAGCCTCCCAAGTGAATACCTACAAATCGCAGCTGATGCTCTGGCCTACCCAGTATCCATCTTGATTAACCGATCTCTGTCAGAAAGTTACGTTCCCACACTGTGGAAAGTATTGCATATAATTCCCCTCCACAAAGACGAACCCTCCACAGAACCAACCAATTACCACCCCATAGCTATTCTCTCTCAACTCTCCAAAATACTAGAGAGATGCATACACTCTCAGGTCTCATACTACCTCCTTACTAGCAACCTCCTTTCCAGTACTCAGCATGGTTTCCGACCAAACCATAGCACCACCACTGCCTTACTCTCCTTTACTAACACTATCCTTCAGCATAAAAACAATGGCTATCTCTCCTCTGCTACTTTCCTAGACCTATCTAAAGCATTTGACATGGTCCCACACAAACAACTTATCTCTGTCCTCAATACCCTATCCTTCTCACAATCAGTCACCGATTGGTTTCAGAGTTACCTGTCTGACCGCCAACAATCCGTTGTATGGCAGAATGACATGTCTCCCCAACCACCTGTCTCCATAGGGGTTCCCCAAGGATCCATCCTTGGACCCCTACTCTTCTCAGTTTACACCAATAATCTAGCCTCTGCCACCAAACATGGCGCACTCATACAATATGCAGATGACTCGACCAACATCTGCTCAGCCCAGTCCCTACCAAAACTGCAAAAAGTCACACAGGAAGCCTTTTCCTCTGTTGAAACATGGTTATCCGATGCCCGATTAATACTCAACCCAAACAAAACTAAACTACTCATCTTACAACCCACCAAACATACTCAAAACAACTCTCACTTTAACATCACGGCAAAAGACAACACCACTATATACCCAACTGAACATACCAAATTGCTAGGAGTGGAAATAGACAATAAACTAAAATTTGACATCCACATATCCATGACTATAAAAAAAGTCCACAAAAACTAGGAGCATTATACAGAAATAAGCAATTTCTCACCAAAGCAGCAAAGATTTCAATAGCAAATTCCCACCTTATCTCCACCCTACTTTATGCCTCTCCAATATATACCAACCTAAGGCAATGTGATCTAAACAAGCTAGAGACCTGCTACAACAAAATTGCCAAATTCGCCACAGGGGCGTAGTCACCACTGTCTCTCACTTGCTGAACTGGGCTGGCTTGAACTCCCTCACCTCCTTCAATGGTATCAACTCTCACTCGCCCACAAACTAGTAAACCATCCACTAAATGTCCCATCCCTCCAGAATCTACTCCAACCCTATCGCACCACCAGACCACTAAGATCCAGCAGCAAAAATCACTTGCAGATCACTAAAGCCAATAACTTTGTTGGTGAAGCACTATTCTCTTGCGCCATAGCCAAATTATGGAACTCACTCCCACCCACAATTACCTCCATACCATCATGCACCCACTTCAAAACTTTACTAAAAGCACAACTAAAAATATGCTGGCTATGCCCTTGCAACTCCCACTCTAATATCATCCACCCCATCCAACCACTACCTTTCTTTCCACTCCACTAACTACCTTGATTATAGCAAGCTCAGATGCTCATAAGCCAGTACTTATTATACAGCACAAACTTCTTCTTATTGTAACATTTGTTAATGTCTGGTATGCACTTCACAGATAAAGATTCTAGTTGTCTACTGTTGTACTATGTTCTTCATCTGTAAATATGTTGTAAGTAATTGCTATGTAAATTGTTAATCACTATGTAATCCAATGTAAATACTGTCTGTTTATTTCATCTGTGGAGCTTTTCTCCCCGGGCCTCCGCTGAAAATGGACCTACGTCCAGTCAGACACTCCTGGTCAATAAATTTAAATAAATAAATAAATAAGGTGTGGAGTTTCTTGTTAAGTCTCCTAGCATCGAGCAGTAAAACCTTTAGGTTCCTTTGGGTTTTATTTGCCGTATCAGTAGGCTTATGACTTTGGCATTCCCTAAAAAGGCTCTAAGAGGTGGATACAATTGTAGTCAAAATCCAGAAGCCCAGGGGGGACAGGTGCAGGCCATCTTTGACAAAGCAACATAGCCTGTTGACCATGGCTAACAGCTGCTGAAATACCTCTAGACTGACACCGGAAACTAAACATTGATAAAGTCAATTATTTTTTATTCATAATGTGGCATCATCCTTGGTGATGGTAGAATGCCTCTGTGACACATATTGAGAGAGGTCCATAATGTTTACTCCCACATGGACTGGGATGGAATCATACTGGTACTTGTGGTGCAGTGTGTAACCTGACATATCCTGGCTCCTGATAAGCAACCTTATCCAGTCTGTTAACTGGGGCATCTGTGTGTTGCACAATGTAGCCCATTACGTAAATTACTTGCTTGCCTTATGTTTTTTTTTTCAGGAATCCATTGGGTATAGGCTCATGTGTGGTGTTTGGTCTTACTTTTGGTGTATGTTTTTGATTTTGCTGAGGATAGACATTGTTGTTTGCAGGCTTAGGAGATCTTTGAGGTAAAGGTCTTCAAAACATGCAAATGAATGTCAGTATAATTTTACAGCAGTAGAATCATTTAAAATAATTCAAGAGAAAGTAGTGATACTTAAAGTTTGTTTATCCAATACTTTTAAAAGTTTAGGAAGCAGAGCAGGGAAATGGAGCTGAGGCAAAAGAAAAAAAAAATATGGCCAAGGATTTCAAAATCTACTGTAAACCATAGAAGATTGACAAAGCAAGGAAAGAGAGAAGCAATCAGCATATTTATTTTATTTAGCTTTGGTTTACCGATTTTGTTAGAATGGGTGTAGTCCAAAAAAACTTTCAGCAGAGGCCCAGGGAGAAAAGCTCCAACATATTAGAAATGTTTTTTGTTATAGTATATTGCTATATTATAAAATAATTAGAAAATATGTGTGAAATGAAAGGATTGTTTTAGTAATAAAACTCAGAATACTATCAGCAATCCAATACAGATTAAGGTTGTAAAAAACAGGAAAGACTTTAAAGAAGCAATGTGTATTGATATGCATGAGTGTTTCTGTGTGTGTGTGTGTGTGTGTGTGTGGGGGGGGGGTGTATTATAAACAGAAGCAGAAAATCAAAAGAAGTGTACATGCAACCCATGAAACAACGATTTAGGAACTGAATGACACGATAAAATAAGACCTGCAATAGTGCCCCATTAAATAAAACAACAGAAGTAGTTGTATTAAAATGAAAACAAATGAACTCTGAAGATAAAGACTGACAGTATTGAGCAGAATAAATAAAAGTATGTGCTGTGAGATGGGATGACTTTAAGTTTTCCGTTACAGGAAAGGGGTGTCAGGGGGGTGTTTTGAATTCTCAGTAGAAAAAAGTCAGGATGGAGTTCAGTTTAGAGCATGATATGTGCAAATCTTGCTTTTGAAAACTTGCCAACCTACTGGCTGACAGATTCAGCGAAAGCTTCTCCTTTCCGGCCCCCCATCAGTAAACCAGGACATCCCCAGTACCTGCCCTCAATCCCTTATCTCTAGGAAACAGGTCATCACTGCCCTCTCAAAGGCAAAAAAAAATACAGCCTCCATGGGACCCGATAATATCCCTGGCTGCATCCTACATGAACTCAGGCATGAACTTGCAACACCGTTGGGCACCCTATTCATCTAAAGCCTGAGTACCGGCTTTGTCCCAGCTGAGTGGAGGACAGCCACTGTCATCCCTTTACACAAAGGTGGAGCATCCACTGATCTGAGAAATTATAGACCCATCAGCCTAACTAGCTTGATTTGCAAGGCCATGGAATGGATTATCATGGACCACATTAACAGGGACATTGGCAACCTCCAAACACTCAACCCCACACAGCTTGACTTTGTCAAGGGGAGGTCATGTATGTTAAATCTGGTCGACTTCTTTCAGACAGTCACCAAAGCCATGAATGAGGGGATGACTGTTAGGAGTAACTATTTACTACAACCTTAACTATGATACTCATATCAACACCACAATAAAATCAGTTAACCAAAAACTAGGCTCCCTCTATAAAATTAAACCCTTCCTTACTCCCATTGCTAGAACTAATATTGCCCACATCCACCTTATCTCAACTCTCTTTTATGCCTCTCCTACATATACAAATCTATCTAAAAGCAACCTCAACAAGCTGGCAATCTCCTACAATAATATTGCCAGATTTGCCACCAGCTCCCCTTTCAGAACCCACCACTGCCAAAATCTAAATCAACTGGGCTGGCTGGAATTGCATAATCAAATTCCATTTCACCAACTGATTATTGTCCATAAAATCCTTTATGAACCAGGTAACACACCAATTCTCACAAGTCTAATCAGCCCATATAAAAATCTTACAAACCTCCGCTCAGCAAATGAGCTACTGGTATCTAGACAAAAACCCAACAATAAAGCAGGAGATTCCCTTTTCTCTAACACTGTGGGTAAAACCTGGAACCTACTTCCCAGTGAACTCACATCTCTTTCTTCAACTACACCATTTAAAAAGAAACTCAAATTATACCTTTCAACCCACTGGCTATGTCCCTGTACTAACCCTGACTAAGATTTTTTCTCCTCCTGGTATCCTAGGCTATAGCACCATTTACTACTCACTTTATAGCCACTTTAAGATCCCTACATTCTAAGTTGGACCTATTGTACCCAGGAAAAACTGTATGGGCATCTCTCCATTATATTTATGACCTACTGCCCCTCAACTAATTTGCCCTATTCTGTTTTTAACTAGTCTATTCTCCTGTGCCTAACTCATAACTTTGATTTGGGAATCCCCTACATTCTTCTGAATACTTTTTTCTTCTTGCAGTGTTTGGTTTAAAAATATATATATTTTCATCCAAAGGGTGTGTGTGTGGGGGGGGGGGTTCATCTTATTTGTTCTATTTTTACCTATCATGAATGCTTAATTTACCATGTAACACCTGTTTTGTCTGACAAATAATCTGTAACTGTAGTTAAATGTTCTGTTTGTTAGTGTCTTTTATATGGATCTTTTCTCCCCGGGCCTCTACTGAAAATGGACATATATCCAGTTAGACTAGCCTGGTCAACAAATGTAAAACAATAAAAATAAAATAAATAATAAATAAATGACAGTGCACACCTACTTTGACCTGGCCAAAGTCTTTGATACTATTCCCCACTCGGGCATAGTAGATAAACTCTCTCAACTAGGCATCACTCCATATGTTACCAGATGTGTAGCAAACTGCTCACTGATAGAACCCACCTAATCAAAATAGGGAAAGCCACCTCAAGCAGTCATCCCATAACGAGTGGCATACCCCAGGGATCGGTTTTGGTGCCTCTGTTATTCGGGATATACTTCTCTGAAGTACAGGTCAAAACTAGTGGACTATGGCTGACCAAGTTTGCAGATGACTCCAAGCTGGGTAGAGTCATCAATTCCCCAAGTGATGTGGACATCCTCCAAGAGGGTCTCACCCAAACAAATGAGTGGTGCCAGAAACATGACCTAAAGCTGAATGCCAAAAAATGCATCATCATCCCTTTGGGGAGAATGGCATCCCCACATTTTATCACATTAATAACAATGTCCTAAGTACACAATCGGTAGTGAGGGATTTGAGCACCCAGGTTGATAGCAACCTGACTTTTGACAACCATATTGCTTCCGTTGTACAGAAAGCTTTCTACATGGGCCACCTCATAAGTAAAGGTATCTCATCCAGGGACAAAGAGGTCATAACATCCCTGTATTCTTCCCTTATAAGGCCAATTATTGAGTACAACAACCCCTTCAGCATGTATCTTGCAAAGCACATGCAGCAGCTAGAAAAACCACAAAGGTTCCTCACCAGGAGAATCCAGGGCCTCAAACACCTACCCTACATGGGTTAAAAGCCCTATCCCTCTACTCAGTTTCATACAGATTCCTCATGGGTGACCTCTGTTTGGCATATAAAACAATCTCAGACCCTGCCTTGATGGGACTGCTGCATATCTGCAAGTCAAGCTCCACTCAAGCAACCCTTATGCGCGACCTCAACCTGGTCTCTGATATCAATAGGACTTGCTGGTGGGACAGATTTGTGCCCCAGAGACTCCCCCATCTGTGGAATAGACTCCCTATCCATGTCAAGCAGAGTATCTCATTATCCCTTTTTTAGAGCAACCTGGATAACTGGATGGGAAACAGAAAATACTCCCCTAGGATTCCACCTGTGTCCCTGCTGGACAGGGGCTTTGGGTGCCGACTTGTATAAACATGGGCTAAACTCTTGGCTAGGCTTATAAGGGCCTCCGGGCCAATAGCCTAGTAATCTCCTATGATTCTATGATTCTATGATCCTATGATCAGCATAGCTATCATTAGACGATACTAGGCTAAACAGACTTAAAAAAGATACAAATAAAACAAAGTTAAGTACTGAGTAAAATCTATACAATGGAAAACAACCACAAGTGCTGTTCAGAACATGTTTGTGTGTGTCTGTGTTCTTTTTTCACCATTAATTTCCCAGTGTTCAATTTAATCTCCTCTTCCAACCCACCAGGAACACAGAATATGGGAGAAGTAAGTCAACAACTGTAAGCTGTCATCATTGTGGTAGTTGAGGCTTTTTTCTGCTCCTCTCTACTTTTCCCTCCACCTATTACTCAGTAGGCTGAAAGGAGAAGAATGTCTGTTATGCCAGACTCCCACTTGAGTGCCAATGTCCACATACACACTATGTTTAGGCAAAGAGAGATATGCTTTCCTTGTCAGACCTTTGAGACCATATTCAGCCTTTTCACATGTAGCATATGCCTGAGGCCTGATCCATAAATATCATTAGTGTGATAGGAAGTTTCTTGTCTCATCATTTGTGATGGAAGATCCATCTCTGGCTCTTCAGTCCCTCCCTCTATCTCATGAAATGACTCAAAAAATTCAAAATCATTAATCCATTTTGGTTCATCAGGGTTATAGCTATGGATCCCAGTCTGCAAACATCAGAAAACGTAATGCGCACAAAACCATGGAGGTCCTGAATTTACAGGATGAGTGCAGCATATGTTTGTCCATATTATGTGTTGTGCATTTATTTTAATGGATGCATGCAGCATGTTTACTCAGTTATGCAGAGATATCATTACATCAGTTTACTTTATACTGCAAAACCTCAGACTCGTTTTGCAGTGCAGACTAACTATAATGACCCTTTAGTGAAGCATAGGTGTTGATCTGAATTTTTATTTTGAATTTAAAGTGGCATAGGATACTCGTATGTAAAAATGATGAGGACATCCTGCTCATGGGAAAGATGTTATCAAGGCAATTTATAGTCTGAATCTCCAATGGGAAAAACAATAGGCAAGTTGAAACTGTACAGTATGTAAAGGCTTTGGCATAGAGAATGTCCACAACAGTAAAGACACTAGCTGCCATTATAGCACAATGACACTAGAGGAATAAGCATTTACAGTAAAAAAAAGTCAGTTTAAAAGAATATAAGATGGAAATAGCCAAACACAAATGTAAACGCTTTTGTTAAGGTAGCATAGTAATGGAAAATAACAAGTTATGAGGTGTGCAGCTATATGTAAAGACTCTATTTTATACTTTATGCACTCATTTATTTATGCATCTATTCAGTCATAAATTTTTAATCACATAGGTGGGCTGTACCAAGGACACTTTTAAACAGGTCTATATCAGGATGTAGAACATTGAAAAGAGCAAATGGTCTTATATCGACCCCTGATAACAGAAAGCACAGAATGTCGAATGGCTGAAACAGCGATTTTTTTCCCTGGGAAAAAAATCGATGGTCTATTGGTTGTACTTTGCCATTTCTACCACTGTGGTGCGATCTCGGAGTTGGTATATTTTGTCTCGGGATTTGTTGTTTTTTTTTTTTTTTTTTGGAACAGCGATTTTATTTCCTGTGGAAAAAAAATTGCTGTTCCATATGTTCGACATTGTGTGATTTCAGTTATTAGGATTCGATGTTAGAGCATTCACTCTTTTTTCAATGTTTGACTGCCTAATATAGACCCCTTTTCAACCATGATATGCACCATGAAGAAGACAGTATCATAATAATGGGAAATACAACATCATAATGATACAATAATAATTATGCAGCAGAGTATCAACAACGGCAACAAGAAAACTGTAACACAGAAATAACAGTAACTATGTAATGCAGGATTAACATATTTCTTAAAATTTATATCAACAATTAGGCATCTTTGTACTCAACGATATGTGGAGATAGTGTGTTATAGCAATTAGGACTTGGTGTTACAGAAGGTAAAGTTCTGAGATGCAGTTGCACAAAACTACATGACCACACTAAGCTGCAATGAGCAAAGGAAGGGTGGCCAAAAGCAAGGGAAAAAGTAAGCAGCAGAGGGGTGATTCAAACAAAAGGAAAGAAAATAAAAGAAGAAAGGTGACGTTAAGTATGAGCTAGAGGCAGATATGCCACATAATGCTTATATAATAAGCAGAAGGAGTCTTTCTGAAACAATGAAGATCAGTAAGGTTTTGAGAATCAAGCACTAGATTGCATAATGCTCTTTTTGTGGCAAATAAAGAATGGAAATATTTCTAGGCTAATAGTGCCTGGTGGATTAGACCTAAGTAGATATTATGTGCGATTGATATCTAATTTGCAGTGGTGGTCAAATATTAAAGTTTAGTAGTTTGCATGTAACATTTGCATACATTTTTCCTTGTGCCTCTGTGAAAAAAATGATCAGAAGCAGTAGATGAAAAAATGACTGGGGAAGCAAATAATTTAAAGAATGAGATATAATGAGATATAATTTGAGATATCAACTTGAAAACAAATGCATAATGGCTGCAATAAGAAAGTAATGACTCGGAGATAGAAGAAATGTCATGATTTCCAATTATTTGGGGATCACAAGTTCAAATCATGGCTTCTAAATAATGAATCAGAATTCATATACATTAAAGTGGTTTGCTGGAGGTACGGATGAACATCTTCTTAGCCTGAAGGTACAGTGCAGTGAACAGGCTCTTGATTATATAATTAACAAGAATATGAGGGCACAACCCCCTGGTTGGACAAGTAATCTTTGTTGTGAGAAAAAAAGTCAAAATTTTCGGCCAATTGGACTTGCAAAAATGTTGCTTCATCCAAAAGTATTTTACATCAAGTTCATTCTGTCATTTATTAATTTTCATTCCTGTTTGCTCGTTTCAGCTCTGCTTGGATCTGAATATAGTTCTCACAAGTGATAGGTAAAAGGCATGAAGTCAGTTCTAGCTGGGATGACAGTCTACTGCAGGACATGTGCATACTTAATGGACATTTAGAAAATTCCCGGTCAAATGTTGGAAGAAGCCAGAAGCATCAAAACCCCATGTGTACACAAGGAAAACATTTAAACAATTCACAGAAGTCAGTCTAGACAGGAATCAAATCAAATCAAATCACCAAGCTCTGTGTATCACAAATGCTAACAAATACATAGTTTGTAAATACATAGGAAGTCAACTCAATGAGGAGCGGAATGAAAAGGGGAAAGTAAAACAAAAAGAAAATAACAACTGTACAAATAAACAAAATGGAGAATGTAGTCCAAGGATGGAATGAAGAAAGCGTATTAACCTGGCTAGGTGTCATTCTAAGGGGATCCAGTATCTGCTTGGGATAACATGATTAACAGACCTCGATGCTTTGCCGGAGATGGCCTGCTTCTGTCACTCCTGGGTTTCTGGGTACTGGCTAAGGCTCTTGCCACCCCTATAGTGCCTTTTTTAGACAGTGTTCAAAAGACCAAATTACCACCATAACAGCTATAAATAAATACAATTTGAGGGTCATGCTGCTCAATGCTAGAAGTCTAAATCTCAAGATGTACTTGCTCGAAGGACTCCTCAAAGTGGAGAACATCAACATTTGTGCTGTAACAGATGTCTGGTTTAAATCAGCAGAAAGCATCCCTGCAGTATCAGGTTATAACTCATTCTCCACCTTTCAGCCCCAGAACATGCACTGAAGCTCCAAAGGCAGTGGTGTCTCCATATTCGTAAAGGATATGCACACCTCCAGACTAGTATCCCAGCATAATGCATCTGAGATACCCCACATATAACTAACATTGGGTAAGATGGTGATTCAGGTCATAGGCTGCTATAGGTGCCCAACCATGTCCCAAGACTCTCACTCCACATTCCTAAGCACCCTGGAAACTATTAAGATCCAACCCAACACTATCATTCTAGGTGACTTCAACTACCCCTCCATCAGCTGAGAAAACTACTCATGCACCAATGCACTGGCCCAAAGCTTCCTGGAATTTATCAATTCCAGTGCCCTGGACCAACTAATTATTACCCCCAATTGAGGAAGCAACATCCTTGACCTGGTTATTACTAACATGAGCAACCATTGCTCCACACTAATAGTCAATTCCTCCCTGGTTAGATCCAACCACAAACTAATCACCATGGAAATCCACATCTCACCCACACCCCCTGCAAAGATATCCACCATGAAAAACTTCTCCAAAGCTGACTTTGGACTCCTAAAAACAGATGTGGCTAACTTCACGACACCCATGCCAATGAAAAACAGATGCATGACTGCTGAAACATACACCAATGCACTGTACAAACATGTACATAAATGCATGGAACTAGCCATACCCAACAGAACCAAGATGCTCTCCTCCAAAAAAGGAAAGCCAGTCTGGTGGTCCCCTGCCATTAATAAACTCTACAGCAGAAGGAAGAAACTGTTGCAGAAAAAGGTGAAGTCCCAAGACTGGAAAAATTCACTTATTAGCCTCAACAAAAAGTTGAGATCCCTCATCAAAACCTCCAAAGCCAGCTATGAAGGAAGAATTACGGCAGACATTACAAACAACCACAAAGCCTTCTATAGTTATTATCAAGAATCTCCATGGCAATACTCAGATTTGCTCTGAGTTACTGCACAATGGTACCTCCTATACTGAGCCAACAGATATTGCCAACATACTGGCTGACAGAGTCAGTGCCAACTTTACCCCTCTCTCCCTTGCTAAAGGACCAATCTCAATACCGGAAGAATGCCAGGCACCCAACATTACTGTAGCACAGGTTAAAGCTGCATTGTTTAAGGCCAAGAATACAGCTTCCATGGGACTGACAATATCCCTGGCTGTATTCTACATAAATTACAAAGTGAACTGGCACCACATCTGTGTGTTCTGTTCACTTACAGCCTCACCTCAGTCTTTGTCCCTTCAGAATGGTGCACTGTCATAGTCATCCCTCTCCATAAAGGAGAAGTGACTACAGACCCTAGAAATTATCGCCCCATTTGCCTGACAAGTCTGATATGTAAGGCTATGAAGCACATCATCATGGACCTAATTAACAAGGATATAGGGAATCGTCAAACTCTAGATCCCACACAATTTGGTTTTGTGAAAGGTAGATCAGCCTGCTCAACCTGGTTGACTTCTTTGAATCAGTCACCAGAGCAGTGTATGAAGGTAAGGCAGTTCATACAGCCTACCTCGATCTGGCCAAGGCCTTTGATACCATTCCTCACTCAGGAATTATTGATAAACTCAACAAACTAGTCATCAACCCCTATATCATTGCAAACTGGCTCAAGGATAGAACCCACAGTGTGAACATAGCAGACTCCAAGTCAGACTGCTGACCAGTCATGAGTGGAGTCTCACAAGGATTGGTCCTGGGTCCTCTCCTGTTTGGCAACTACTTCTCAGAAGTCCAGGCCAACACAGGGGGACTCTGACTGACCAGATTCACAGACAGCTACAAGCTGGGAGCCATTATTAACTCCCCAAGTAATGCAGACATCCTACAGAAAGGCCTCACTGTGACTAATGACTGGTATCAAAACCATGGCCTTAAACTTAATGCCAAAAAATGCATCATCCCCTTTGGGAAAAACTCAGTTCACACTAATTACCACATTGATGGCAGCCCATTGAACACTGAAGACATTATAAGAGATCTGGGGACACAGGTCGACAGCAACCTCTCCTTCGACCACCACATTGCCACTTTAGTCAGAAAGTCCTTCTATGTAGCACATTTCATTGCCAAGGGTTTCGCATCCAGGAAGAAAGAGTTCATCATTTCTCTCTATTCTTCCCTCATTAGACCAATCATAGAGCATAATGCCCTTTTGGCATGTACCACACTAGACACCTGCAACAGCTGGAGAGGCCACAAAAGTACCTCACAAAGAGGATCCTAGGCCTTAAACAGATGTCCTACATGGACAGACTGTAAAAACTCCAGCTATTCTGTCTCATATCATCTACTAAGAGATGATCTGTGCTTGACTTACAAAGCCATGTCTGACTCAGCTCTGTTACAAATGCTACATCTAAAGAAATCCCAATCCCTCTGCACCACATGCTCCAGAGACCTCAACTTCATTTCCACAATCAGCAGAACATGGTGGAGGAACAGGTTCATAACCCAGAGACTACTCATGCTCTGGAATAGACTTCCCATACATGTCAAGCAGAGCACCTCACTAGCTCAATTCAAGCAAAATCTTGATGAGTGGATGGAAAATAGAAAGTTCACCCCGGGGATCACTCCTGTGGCTCTACTTGATAGAGACACTGGGAACTAATGACGGGCGGCACAATGCCAGGGCACTTCTATGGGGCTAGGCTTGTAAAGGCCCAAGGGCCATTAGCCTAGTACACACCTATGAAACTATGAAACTAACTCCTTGGATGCTTCCAAACTGGATAGGTATGGGAAAGAAAGAAACAGTATGAAGAAATCCAAACAATACTAATTAAAATAAAGTACATGGTGTCTTGGGAGAATCATGGCACTGCACTAGATCGACATGCAGAGATCAGTTTACTTATGAACAATCGACAATTCCTTTTTTAGCTCACAGTTTACTGAAGTGTGATTTTGAGAATGGTCAGTTGAAAACATAAAAACAGAAAAAAATATTTTTTTTTGTAAGAAGGCAAGCCCTATAAAACCTCCTGATGTGGGAAGCAAGCCCCACACTCCTTGAAATTATATATATCAATTTCAATATCACACCATTGAGGAAAGGGGAAAATGGAAAGTGTTCCCTCAGATGGTACAATGCAGTACACAGTAAAGAAACTCACACTGATGAAACACCTTCAAAGTAAAGGTGAGTGGTGACAGAATTACTGATGACTCATAGCTATTCCAGTGAAGCTCCATGCACCAGGAATGTTTACATTGCCAGCAATAAGGTGCCTATGGGATTTAGCATGCTAATATAAATAGCTGAATATTTTGCTGAGTCGAAGTTTTAATTAATAAGGGGCAGGTTAAGAACATGAATAAATCAGGAAAGATATGGATGAAAATGGATTTGGAGTGCTAGTATGAAAGGATGGAAAGTAGATCAAAAATGTACAAATAAATAGACATACTCAATGTAGAAAATCTGCAAAGAAAGTGAATACAAAGGCTAGTTCTATAGAACAGATGTAAGGTTCTGTGTCTCCACCAAAGCATAAATGAACTTAGGTGGCAACACAGAACCTTGCAGGCTCTTATAGGGAGTATCAAACATCTAATATGTGATGTAGTGGTTTGTGCATCCCACATTTTACATCATGGCTCAGGATTTTGACTGGCCATATGCAGTATAATGGTTGTGCATACTTTTCCTTCTACCTTAGTTTATTTCACCACTTTGCAGACTCATAATGTATAACTTGTTTAGCCATTCTAGCTCTTTTTCTGAAGACATAAGGTGGCCTGGCCAATGAAAGGTTAAATCTGGGATTACTACAATTTTTGGAGAAGAAGCTATTGATGTTTACATAGCAGGTTGGAGAGTGACATTTGTTAAAGCCGGGTATTAGCAGAGACTGGGTGACGAATGGGAAGCATACCTCTCAACCTCCTAGACCAAGAAATCTGGACACAGCTATAAATAATTGGGGGTGGGGGGCAAAGGTTCAAATATAGGGACACATTTTAAATATTCCTCTTACAGACTTAGAAAGTTGATAGAACAACAGGTTTTGCAATACCATGCATTTTCTGAAGGGTATAAAGTCTGAAACTCAAATGTATTTCATTTATTTTCTGACTTCAATTCTCAATTATTTGCCAATGATTTGTCAGAAGACGGTAATTTTATGAGAAACAAACCAAAAATGTGAGGGAGAGGAGCAATTAAAAATAGCTGAATGCAATACCTGATAACCATTACCCTCCAATAACTATAAAGGGGAAACAAGAAAATAATTTTCAAAATATAGTGTAATTCTAAAGTGATGTATATATAAAAGATGTGGTGATTTTTTTTTATCCTGCAGTAATGACCTTTAACATATGAGGCCGTGCAGGACTGGTGTAATCTGCAGAAATGTACTCAGCCAGTAACCGAGTACATTTCTGCAAACTACAAAACGGAGCCATGACAGCTCCAAATAAAGGGTGGATATTATGTAGAAAGAATGCCAATGGACAAATAGAAGGCCATTGGCATGGAAGACAATTGCAAAAATAACAAAATCAACTTTAATTTTTTTAACCGATCTCAGCTGTTTAAGCGTAGGGCAGCAGTGCGCAAACGGGAAGCGGCGAAAAATAAGAAAAACCTAAACTAAGCATTCTAACCAAAATCACTATTTTGCCATTATACACAATGACAGGCAGAAGACAACATGGCCAGTGAATAGTAGTTGCTAAGGGGGAGGCTCAGTGTGGGACCTGTAAGTATGCATCAGCAAGCATCTTATGCAAATGAGGGGAATGATACTGAATCCCAGATACCCCATGCATGCTAGTCAACACCCAATAGTGTAAGGCAGGAATAGCTTGGTGCAAGCCTAGGAGTTAGCTGACATCACATGGGGGGTGTCAGGCATACTGTAAGCGGATTGGAGCCCTGTGGCTCGGGTTTGCCCTTAGCTTTGCAGAGCTAAGCTAGAGGGCGTGTCTGAGGGTGCCTAGCACTCTTTACATTGCCTAAGCAGGTGTGTATGCCATGCACCGGGTTTAAAGGGAAAAAAAAGTAAACCAGGAAATAGCAGCTCTGTGCACATTTAAGCACTGTTTGGGCACAGCGTGCCCCCAGGCTTAAACAGGAAGGCAATGGGAAGGGAAAACAGCAGTAGGAAGGTAATCAGGGAGAACTAGCATAGCTGGCAGATGAAATGTATCAGAATCAGCCAATTACACAGGCAGAAGCCCAGCCCAGCACAGAACACTACCATAAACTATGCAAACACCTTTTCCTCTGGTTTTCCCAAATAATCTACACCACCGGTGTATACAAGCGGGGGAATTTGTTAAAACAGAAACAGCAAAATGATAGGGGCTGCCATAGCTATCATACAACAACATGTGGAAGAGGCTGAGGGTGGTGAGGATGAGAATGCTGTCGCCCAACCCACAGTGAGGAGACGGAGAAGAGTGTACAGAACCAGGGTAACCTACCAGGGGCTACATGAGCTGGAGATAGTGGAGCACTATAGGGTGGACAGGGACCTCCTACAGCAAATTGTTGAGCTGTGCTGGCCACGCCTCACACACAGAAATAAAAGAGAGGAAACCATCCCAGTGGATACCAAAGTATGTGTAGGCCTAAGGATAGTAGCTACAGGTACCTTTCAAAGGCCAACTGGGGATATCATGGGGATTTCACAGGCATCAGCATCTAGGGTACTCCAACAGTTCCTGGATGCCATGTCAGCACATGCCGGTGAGCACATATATATTTCCCCAACACCCGTGAGGTGTTGTCCAGCAATATGCATCTCTTCCACCAAATAGCAAAATACCCTGAGGTAGTGGATGCTATAGACTGCACTCACATATGCATCAAAGCACCACTCATTGAGCGGGGTAGGGTCTACATCAACTGGAAGGGCTTCCCCTCCATCAACTGCCAGGTCATGTGCGATGCCCAAGGCATAATAATGAATGTGTGTGCTGGCTGCCCTGGAAGCTATCACAATTCCCACATCAAGCATCTGAAGCAGCTGTACCAGAGATTTGCCAATGGGGACATCCCTTATGGTCACATACTGGGGGATGCTGGTTATGCACTGGAGCTGTGGCTGATGACACCCATCAGACATGCACACACACCTGAACAAGAACTCATAATGAGGCATATGCACAGACCAGAATTATAATAGAGCATGTGATTGAGATGCTCAAGTCACGGTTCTGATGCCTGGACACATCTGGTGAAGCCTTGCAGTACTCACCAGCTACATGTACTCAGACGACAAAGAGGTATTTGGTTTGCTGATCAGGAGAGTCAGAGACGTAATGGCAGCTCGAGTGCATGCTCGGACGTCTCGATGGAATGGGAGAGTGAACCAGGAGATTTTCCGGAACTACCAGCAGCACAAGACTCACATTTTTTGCAACAAACTTTTCGGAGAGGTAAACGGTCAGAATATACAGAGAAGGGACCAAACAGAGGAGGTGATTACACAGCTGAACATGGACATAGACAACAACCAGAGGCACAACCATCTTTTCAGAGGTACAAACGAGTTAGAAGGAACTGACTCATTTGACTTACATGTTTCACGTATTGAGAAAGATGAGAATGAATTGAGTTTGGGAAAACGTATATAGTCAATTTATGTGGCTTTACATTGGATGATGCCACTTTTTCCATGCTTAATCATGGCCTTATGTTTATTCCCACTGTTTTGCCCAGACTGTATGTTTTGAAAAGTGATATGTATCGTTTTATACGAAAATTGCATTTGGCTTACTTCTTTGAGGGTAAAGGTAATAACAGTCTTTCTTTTGTAGATATAAATAATGATTTGTCATCTTTTTCAAATGACTCAGAAGATAGTTTTTATTCTTACATCTCAGACAATGAAACTTCTGAAATTAGTAATGCATATTGTAAGTTAGACACATCTAAAGTTGTAGTTAAAAGTTGTTTTATTCCGCCTTTTTCTCATGAAGGTATTCAAAATTTTTCAGCTATGGTTGATTTTGCAATTGAATCAGTATATAATGATTTTGCTGTTAATAGACATTGTATTCAATATAACTTGACTAAACTGGAATGGCAGGCCTTACAAAGGCTGACTAAAAATCAAGAATTGGTTATAAAGCCAGCAGACAAGGGGAACAAAGTTGTATTAATGCATTATACTCAGTATGTTCAAATGTGTTTGGAACACCTAGACGATAGTGAGACCTATAATAAGTGTACTATTGAATATGAAGAAGCTATAAAACAATTTAATATTTTACTTCATAAGGGCTATCATTTAGGATATTTTTCAAAAAAAGATATAGATCAGAAATTTAAGACGTAGAAGTGTGAAATTGCTAAGTTCTATTGTCTGCCGAAAATACATAAAAATATTCACCATCCTCCAGGCCGTCCTATTGTGTCAGCATGTAGTTATTTTTTGAATAATATGGGTATATTTTTACATAGTTTTCTATATCCATATGTTATTAAACAGAGATCTTTATTAAAGATAGTTTTGATTTTTTAGAGCAAGTATTACCAATTAAATGGACTAAGGACATGTATTGGTTAATGGCTGATGTAAAGAGTTTATACACAAGTATTAAACATGAATATGGACTAAGAGCTTTAATAAAAACTTTAGGAGATAGTCCTTTATCATATTATATTGTAGAATTAGTAGAATTATGTTTGAAGAACAACTATTTTGTATTTGATGGACAATTATTCCATCAATTAAAAGGTACAGCCATGGGGGCAGCATTTGCCCCATGTATGCTAATATTATGATGGGTTTTTTGAGATAGAATTCTTGTATCAAATGGAATTTTTTTAAAAATATGTGATTAAATATTGTCGATACATCGACAATTTAATTTTTATTTACCAAGGGGGTAAGAAAGAAGTTAATAATTTTATGCATGATTTACAGGAGAATGAGTTGCATTTAAAATTTGATGGTTTTCAGTTAGGTAATAAAGTGGACTTTTTGGATATTAGTTTAGAAGGAAGTAAGGATGGCAAAATTGTTACTAAAGTATTTCACAAATTTGAAGAGGGTTTACATTTTCTAGATGGACATAGTTTCCATCCCCCACATTTATTAAAATCTTTACCATATGGTGACTTTATAAGAGTAAAAAGATTATGCAATAATACAAGTGAAATTGATAAAGAACTTGAAAAGACATCACAGTTATTTATTAAGAGGGGATATGACACTGAGGAGGTGCTATTTTCCCTAAATAAGGTTAGAAAAAGTGGTATGTGTAAGACTGGTAAAAATTATAATAAATGCTATGATGAAAATCAAAAACTAAGACACTTAAGAAAAGTTTATATGGTAATGACTTATGATTTATTGTCAGAAGAGGTGAGGCGAATAATTCAGTTTTATTGGACTTCGTTATTTAAATATAAAGATGTAATGGATATTTTTGAAAGAAATGTTAATTTTTTGTTTAAAAGAGGTAAAATTTTAAAAGATATGCTGGTTCATGCAAAATTTCTTACCCCAAAGGTTAGTTTAAATATTAATTTGAATTTAATGGGAACCTACCCATGTGGAAGGTGTATTTCATGCCAATATATAAGTAAAACATTTCAGAATATAAATGGCAGAAGTTTTAGACCTATAGGGAAATTTTCATGTAATACAGAAAGAATTATATATGCATTAAGATGTCCATACAGATTATTTTATGTGGGGGAAAGTAAACATGCCTTCAAGACAAGGTTGCAGGAACATGTCAAGGACATTAAAAATGAAAGAGTGGAAAGTCCGCTTGCAATGCATTTTAAAAGTCATCATAATAGTAATCCAAATGGTATATTAGCTACTGTTTTAGAACATATTGTTACTGGTGAAAGGGATGATAGTGTAAAAAAGAAGCTTTTATATAAAGAAACAATTTTTATATTGAAGTATGGTACTATGGCCCCTGGTGGTATTAATGTAGAATGCAATTGGAAAGTATTTTTATAATTAATGGAATGATTAGTTAATTGAATGTCTAATTGTTTAATTGATGTTTTTATGGTATAAATATGTGCTATGTTGCTTGTGATAGTATTCTCCTTGGAAGGCATAAGCCGAAGCGCTAGAGACTATCCAATAAACTTGTGGTGGATCCTGTTTTTTGTCGTAATATTTGAATCCCAGATACCCCCTGCATGCTAGTCAACACCCAATAGTGTAAGAGCAGGAATAGCTTGGTGCAAGCCTAGGAGTTAGCTGACATCACAGGGGCGGTGTCAGGAATACTGTAAGTGGATTGGAGCCCTGTAGCTCGGGTTTACCCTTAGCTTTGCAGAGCTTAGCTAGAGGGTGTGTCTGAGGGTGCCTAGCATTCCTTACATTGCCTAAGCAGGTGTGTATGCCATGCACCGGGTTTAAAGGGAAAAAAAAGTAAACCATGAAATAGCAGCTCTGTGCACATTTAAGCACTGTGTGGGCACAGTGTGCCCCCAGGCTTAAACAGGAAGGCAATGGGAAGGGAAAACAGCAGTAGGAAGGTAATCAGGGAGAACTAGCATAGCTGGCAGATGAAATGTATCAGAATCAGCCAATTATACAGGCAGCAGCCCAGCCCAGCACAGAACACTACCATAAACTATGCAAACACCTTTTCCTCTGGTTTTAACACATACTGTACACCACCGGTGTATACAAGCGGGGGAATTTGTTAAAACAAAATCAACAAAATGATAGGGGCTGCCATAGCTATCATACAACAACATGTGGAAGAGGTTGAGGGTGGTGAGGATGAGAATGCTGTCGCCCAAGCCACAGTGAGGAGACGGAGAAGAGTGTACAGAACCAGGGTAACCTACCAGGAGCTACATGATCTGGAGAAAGTGGAGCACTATAGGGTGGACAGGGAGCTCCTACAGCAAATTGTTGAGCTGTGCTGACCACGCCTCACACACAGAACTAAAAGAGGGGAAACCATCCCAGTGGATACCAAAGTATGTGTAGGCCTAAGGATAGTAGCTACAGGTACCTTCCAAAGGCCAACTGGGGATATCATGGGGATTTCACAGGCATCAGCATCTAGGGTACTCCAACAGTTCCTGGATGCCATGTCAGCACATGCCGGTGAGCACATATATATTTCCCCAACATCCGTGAGATGTTGTCCAGCAATATGCATCTCTTCCACCAAATAGCAAAATACTCTGAGGTAGTGGATGCTATAGACTGCACTCACATATGCATCAAAGCGCCACCCGTTGAGCGGGGTAGGGTCTTCATCAACTGGAAGGGCTTCCCCTCCATCAACTGCCAGGTCATGTGCGATGCCCAGGGCATAATAATGAATGTGTGTGCTGGCTGCCCTGGAAGCTATCACAATTCCCACATCAAGCATCTGAAGCAGCTGTACCAGAGATTTGCAAATGGGGAAATCCCTTACGGTCACCTAGTGGGGGTTATGCACTGGAGCTGTGGCTGATGACACCCATCAGACATGCACACACACCCGGACAAGAACTCCATAATGAGGCATATGCACAGACCAGAATTATAATAGAGCATGTGATTGAGATGCTCAAGTCACGGGACACATCTGGTGGAGCCTTGCAGTACTCACCAGCTACATGTACTCAAATTGTCATCATATGTGTCATGCTACACAATATGATCCTGCGGAAACAGCTGCAGCAGAAACAGCACAGGGCAGGGCCACACAGCCCCCCACCATTGTTAAGGCCTGCACAGGCAACAGAGTGACTTGGAGGAGGAACAACCTGAGCCTGCTCAAGTAGGCCAAAGGAAGCATGCCCTGTATGCCCTGGCCTTGGCAAAGAGGCAACCCATAGCACATACACTGACACAGGGGAGTCCCAGGGAATGACGCCTCTCTCTGACTCACACATACAGTAAAAGGGATGCCAAATGTGACACTACCTGTGCTCAACCATGTATAGGGAGTGTATTATGTGCGTCCGACATAGTCAGCCCTCCAGCACCATCCTCAATACTGGCACACCCACAAGGTGAGTCACTCTCCTTACCAATCACTGAATTGAGTAGTATGTGTTATTACCTGTATCTATAGTATGGATGTGAGCATGCAAGGAAATTGGGTGGCTGAATGGGATGCCAGCAAATAGTAGACACCTATAGTGGCACCATGAGATCTGTAAAAAATACTGGTGTCACCATAGTAGCCAGTACTACACATGGTAAGAAAACCCACTGCAGGAAATGTGCTAGGCCACATGTGTGTCCATATGACACACACACGCCAGTTAGGAAGGTTCACATATCCAACAACAGTCTCACCCAGCAGGACAGGTGTAGACAAACACAAAAAATGCTCTGCTAAGGCCTCTGAATGATATCTATCGGTAACCCCCCCCCAGGCCTACACAGACAGACTACATCAGGTCATGCAGTGGGATATTAGTTCTGAAGGGTAGGAAGTCAGAAACTAATATATAGGTCAATCAAACCTAAGACCTGTAGTACACTGATATGCCTCTAGTCAGCATGATAGGTTAGAAAACAGAATGAAATGGAGTACCTGACATACCAGTACAGTAATAGCAAAGGTGTACAAGTGTCAGGTGTGCCCTCCAATCCTGTGTAACAATGTAGAAACAGTCAGGTGTGCCCCCAAATCCTATGTAGACATGTAGTAACAGTTTAGCATGCCCCCAATCCTATGTAGACATGTAGTAACAGTCAGGTGTGCCCCCCAATCCTATGTAGAAATGTAGTAACAGTTAGGTGTGCCCACCCATCCTGTGTAGCAATGTAGAAACAGTTAGGTGTGCCCACCAAAACATATGTAGACATGTAGTCACAGTCAGGTGTGCCCCCCCCAATCATATGTAGAAAAGTAGAAACGATCTGGTGTGCCCCCCCAATCTGATGTACACATGTAGTAGTAACAGGCAGGTGTGCCACCCAGTCCTATGTAGACATGTAGTAACAGTCAGGTGTGCACACCCCCAATCCTATGTAGAAATGTAGTAACATGTATGTGTAGGTATAATACCAGTGGAGCACAGATGCCCAGAGGTGGCCAAGGTAAGCAGGATAGATTGTAGCATTTGTACAATATGCAGGTATGTGTGTTAGGTTGGTGTGTGTTTCATTTTGTGTGAGAATGGTCAGTATGTATGCATGTTGAGATTTGACCTGGTGGCCATTGCCCACTACTGCCGATGCTAGGGCCAAGTTCTCACAACTGCAGCGCCAAAGACAATTCCCACCAGTATAACACATGCTAGCAGTAAGCCATTGTAAATGTATGGTGACAATATGTGTCACCATCTGAAAGATGGACATGGCATGGCTGTTGGCCTAGATATACAAGCAATACACAGGGAAAAGTACCCCAGACATACAGTATATAATGTGTAACTGAAATGGACACACCCTTGGAATTGTACATACAGGTATGCATCACATTATCTGGGCCTGTAGTAGGGAATACCGGTGTCATCTGGCCAAGCACTTGCAGATCACAAAGGTGATAGGACTGATATATTGGGAAACAGCTGATGTACCTGCACATGCCAGCATAACTGGAATGCCGCATGCATATCTGTGATTCAGATGCAAGTAGTTTCCATAGCACACATACACCCAGCTCACCCAAACACCACCCACGGGTACCTCTCTGGTTGTATCCCTGCTGCTGGGAATGGGTACAATATGACCCCCACCTGTGTATGGCAATAGCGAAAGAATACAGCATGTAGTGCAGGTGTCCCATGCATGTGTGTCCCTAGCTGTAGGTAGCACCCTGTCAGAATCCACACCACATGATCAATACTGATAGAACGTATTGGCATGAACACCTAGCACACCTACCCTGTCACCCCAGGGAATATACTGTATGGCAGTCTGGGACTGTAGGACTGACAGAATGCAATGGCCTACAGGCCTCTGCTAAAGGCCTGTGTATCACACGTACTGTTAATGCATGTTATGTCATGGACACCCAAATAACAACATAACACACTCCACATAAGTCATATGCAAGGCCATGTGGACAAACCACAGTAACATGTCCACAATATCCCACTGCATGAACTGTGGACCAACACCAAAACACAGCTGTGATTAGGTGATAACCTTAGGGAACGTATCAGAGAATGTATGCATAATGTATGGAAGAGGATAGGATAATAGATGGGGGTTGGGAGCATGGGCAGCAAGGAATGTGCAAGGTCCAGCACACAGCTGTGTGCATATATTATCCCTGGCTGCAAACACATAAACGGGTGGCTATAAACCTGCCCATATACCATGATAGGGGTAATGTCCTAACTTATAACCCCTGCTTCTGGGTAACCTGTGTGAATCTGTACAGCTGTGAGGTATTGCCACAGCAAAATAAGGCCATACTGTCATGTCGATGGATGTGCAAGTATTGGATCCTCTGCCAGCATTGTACCAAGGTGCTGAACTGGATACACAGACCCTGCAGCAAGTGTCTGCAGCTTCCCCTCCAGAATGGCATAGCTTTCCATGAATATGTAGGCATTTGCCCACAATACCAGACACAGCTGCATCCACCCTTGTACTCGAGGACATCACTGTGAGCAAGAATATCCACCTGACAGCACTTGAGGACATAAAACATCACAGTGTATAACAGTACACATGTCTGAATATCACTGCTAACACCAGTAACATTTAACAGAAGTAGCAAAGACACAATCACCTACAGTAGACACTGTCCCTTGCACAGTTTGTCCCCATATCGCCAAATGATCTACAGATACCCTGCATGTGGTGTGTCAACTTCTAGATGAATGGGTTATGGCCCTTGCACACACACTGCCCTCCCCATAGCCCTACTATGACAAGCCTGCTGATGTCGTCCACTTTGAAATACACCTTTGGGAATGGAGTAGTCCAGTAATCTCTGTGGCATGTCCTAAAACAGCGTAATGCTGTAATGTAATAAATGAGTTAGGTAGGAGTTCTAATCCCAGACATGGTAACTGTGTGTGTGTGTGTGTGTGTGTGTGTGTGTGTGTGTGTGTGTGTGTGTGTGTGTGTGTGTGTGTGTGTGTCTGTCTGTGCAGGGGGCAATGTTTTATGGACTTGTCACACTCACTATAATTCAAATACCCCACTTTGGCAAGGCTGCTGAGGTTCTTCACTGCGAAATACACCTTTGGGAAAGGTGTAGCCCAGTAATCTTTGTGGCACCTCCTATAACTGCGTAATGATGTTGTGTAATAAACTAGGTAGAAGTTCTAATCCTAGACATGCAACTGTGTGTGTGTTTGTGTAGGTGTGTCTCTGTAGGGGACAATGATTTTAGGCTAGTCACGCTCATTACAATTCAAATGCTCTACCTTGGCAAGGTTGCTAATGTCATTCATTGTGAAAAACACCTTTGGGAAAGGTATAGCCCAGTAATCTCCATGGCATGTCCTATAATTGCATAATGGTGTAGTGTGATAAACTAGTTAGGTAGGAGTTCTAATCCCAGACATGGCAACTGTGTGTTTGTTTGTCTCTACCTGTGTAGGGAAAGGTGTAGCCCAGTAATCTCCATGGCGCGTCCTATAACTGTGTAATGCTCTAGTGTGATAAATAGGTAGGAATTCTCATCCCTGACATGGCAACTCTGTGTGTGTGTGTGTGTGTGTGTGTGTGTGTGTGTGTGTGTGTGTGTGTGTGTGTGTGTGTGTGTGTGTGTCTGTAGAGAACAATGCTTTTTAGGCAAGTCACACACACTACATTTCAAATGCCCCACTTAGGCAAAGCTGCTGATGTCATTCACTGAGAAATACACCTTTGGGAAAGGTGTAGCCCAATAATCTCTGTGGTGCATCCTATAACAGTGTAATGCTGTACTGTGATATAATACTTTGGTAGGGGTTCTATTTCCATACATGGCAAGTGTGGATGTGTGTGTGTTACTTTGTCTTTGTAGGGAGCAGTGCTTTTTAGGCTAATCACACTCACAATAAATCAAATGCCCTACTTTGGCAATGCTGCTGATGTCATTCACTGTGAAATACACCTTTGGGAAAGGTGTAACCCAGTAACCTCTGTGGCATTTCCTATAACTGTGTAATGCTGTAGTGTGATAAACTAGTTAGGTAGGAGTTCTAATCCAAGACATGGCAACTGTGTGTGCTTGTGTGTCTCTGTCTGTGTAGGGAGCAATGCTTTTTAGGCTAGTCACACTTACTACAATTCAAATGCCCTACTTTGGCAAGGCTGCTGCTGTCATTTGGTGTGAAATACACTTTTGGGAAAGGTGTAGCCCAGTAATCTCTATGACATGTCCTATAATTGCACAATGCTGTACTGTGATAAACTAGTTAGGTAGGAGTTCTAATCCCAGACATGGCAACTGTGTGGGTTTGTGTGTCTCTGTGTAGGGAGCAATGCTTTTTTAGGCTAGACACACTCAGTACAATACAAATGTCCTACTTTGGCAAGGCTGCTGATGTAATTCATTGTGAAATACACCTTTGGGAAAGTTGTAGCCCAATAATCTCTGTGGTGCATCCTATAAGAGCGTAATGCTGTAGTGTGATATAGTACTTTGGTAGGTTTCTATTTCCACACATGGCAAGTGTGGATGTTTGTGTGTGTGTTACCTTGTCTGTGTTACCTTGTCTGTGTAGGAAGCAATGCTTTTTAGGCTAGTCACACTCACTACAAATCAAATGCCCCACTTTGGCAATGCTGCTGATGTCATTCACTGTGAAATACACCTTTGGGAAAGGTATAACTCAGTAATCTATGTGGCACTTCTATAACTGCATAATGCTGTAGTGTGATAAGCTAGTTAGGTAGGAGTTCTAATCCCAGACATGGTAACTGTGTGTGTGAGTGTTTTTGTGTGTCTCTGTCTCTCTAGGGAACAATGCCTTTTAGGCTAGCCACATACACTACAAATCAAATGGCCTACTTTGGCAAGCCTGCTGATGTCAGTCACTGTGAAACACACCTTTGGGAAAGACGTAACCCAGTAATCTCTGTGGTGCATCCTATAACAGACTAATGATGTAGTGTAATATAGTACTTTGGTAGGGGTTCTAATCCCACCCATGGCAAGTGTGGATGTTTGTGTGTGTCACTGTCTGTGTAGGGCACAATGCCTTTTAGGCTAGTCACACTGTGAAATACAGCTTTGGGAAAGAAGTAAACCAGTGATTTCTGTGGTGCGTCCTATAACATGTAATGCTGTAGTGTGATATAGTACCTTGGTAGGGGTTCTATTCCCACACATGGCAAGTGTGGATGTTTGTGTGTATGTTACCTTGTCTGTGTAGGGAACAATGCTTTTTAGGCTAGTCACACTCACTACAAATCAAATGTCCTACTTTGGCAAGGCTGGTGATGTCATTCACTGTGAAATACACCTTTGGGAAATGTATAGCCCAGTAATCTTCATGGTGAGTCCTATAACTGCATAATACTGTAGTGTAATAAACTAGTTAGGAAGGAGTTCTAATCCCAGACATGGTGTGTGTATCTGTGTTTGTCATTCATATCCTGTGTTGTGGTGGCTGTGAGTGTGTAACAACCAGACTCATTGTGGAGTGGGTTTTGCAAATTTCTTATATGGTGACCCTATTATATGTCAGTGTCCACCTTACAAGGATATCAGATGTGAAATAGCCAAGAAGCTGGGGTGGCAATCCATACCCCTACATGTGACATCAAGGCCTGGTGAACAGTTAGCAACCCTTGTATTACACAGAGAACACTCTCAACCCATGTCTCATATACAAACACACTTGCCTAGGCAACAACTGCTATGTTGGTAGTACCCTGCATATTGCCTACAGATAGTAACCATGGTGTTTATTGCAGTGGACTACAGTGGGTATGGCACACTGTCCATCAGTATAGTATGCACGTACATGCAGACAGTGTGCCTTCACTATGGTCAACACTGGACGCCTGCAACACCTGTGGTGCCATCAAATGTGACCCACAAAGGACATACCATGCCTTAAACACATGCCCTCTATGGGCAGATGCCACTGACACCAGGGAATACCTGTATCATGCTATCAATGTAGGTGCAGGGTCAACCTGCTGTCCATTACCTGTTCTCAGCACATGAAGTCAGGACAGGCACATCTGATTATAACAATCTGTGCACACAACATGGCCCAGACACCCCAGGTACAGTTCCACTTGTCACTGTACATGCAAGTGGAACATGTGCACATCCCAGACATCATCCATGTCATGGACTAAAGAACACATACATGGCAAGCATTGAGCAGCAATGGCCATACACAATAGTTACCCAGGTGACTGGATGGTGAATACAATACCCACCTGTGTTGGCCAATCCAGACACTACACCCCTGTGCCACACTGCATACCATTGTCATGTGGCCTGATGCCAAAGTATACCCTTCACCTAGCCTTGTATAGCCTTCTGGCACAGTCAACCACTGCACACCCATGAAGCAGTGCATGCATGCATGTCAGTACTGGCATCCTGGGTCTGTGTGTTTGGTGTATGATGCTTTTGACCACATTCATACTCACTACAACCCCCATTGGCATACTGAAGCATGCTGTCTGATGTCAGACACCTCCACATACCCTTTGCCCATATAACCTCCAGATAACCCCTGTGGTGCATGTGATACCTGCACAGTACTGTATTGTGGCAAACTAACTAGTAAGGAAGTGTATTCCTGACCATGCTAAGTGTGTCAATATGTGTGACTCCCTGAGAGAGTTTGGCTGTGTTGACGCTGACACCTGTTCATGTGGACAGGTACGTGTACTACACCTATTGTATCGCTACCATACCACTGTTGCAGATGTCACTCACCATCACATATACTTTGGGAGAGCTCTTCAACATGTAAGCTATGTGGTGCATCCAATAACTGCATATACATGTGATAGCAATACATATGTAGTCAGAAGTTTGATACCCTCTCCTGGTAGGTGTGTGACACAAACATGCTTAGGTTTTGCTCTCCCACCCCCTCCCTTAATTACTCTGTCTCTGTCTGCCTCTCTCACTCCCTCTCTGGTGGATGTGGAGAACTGCACCTTCTTTGCTTAGGCAGCAGCATGTGTTTTGTAAGTGATGCTCATGATCAGCTGATGGTCTCTGCCCAAATTGCAGCCCTCCTCTTGCTGATTGCATGTGGAACAGCTGTGGTAACATTCCCACAGCCAATTTCATGGAAACACACTCCAATATCTAGGAACATCATGTTGGTGTTGGGCCTTTTCATTCACTGTGAGCAGGACCTAGATCTGGTGTTTGGCAAACAGCATCACAGATGGATTGGGGATTTACCTCTAACAACATACACTGTGGAAACAGGCCAACAGACAGGAGGGGGATGTGCCTGACATGACCACAGAATGTAAGTGTTGCTATTCTGCATTTGGAGTAATTGTGGTTTAACAGGGTGTGTGTGGATATGGCTGGTCTACATGTCTAAATACCTGTCATGACAATGCTATGTTTCTGAGGATACCCCCATCTGTAGGGTCATCTGAAGACTGGGCAGTGTGTGGTGCCTTTTTTTCTTGTGTTACTCATAGATCACCTGTCTGTGAACTGCAGAAGCATAGTATGAGGATTGCAGTCAGTACATGGTGACAGCCATGAGAGTTACTGACTTCATATCCCTCATAGGACATATGTCACAATCAACCCTGTTACAACAGTAAATGTATGAGGTTATCACAGTAACATGTCAATATTGGCCCTGTATTTGTGCCTCCAGCCGCAACTGTGTCAACCTTTGTACATATATCATGCAGTAAGAGGTGCATATGTTCTGTACACCATCATTTATTGACATCATATCTGATAACAAGCCAGTGAAATATCAGACTGCTACACATGTTATATATAGTAGGGGTTATATTTGAGGACATAACCTGGGCATTCTGTGGTTGTGTGTAGAGTACTGAGGTCTGTGTACCTATGGTTATTGTCAACAGTGTGTGTATTGTGAATATGTACCTTGGCCTGTGTGCAGACTGTGGTAGATGGCATTGTTCTTGGTCCTGTTCTATCTTTTGTTACATGCTGCTCGAGTATATGTTACCCTATCGGCTTACATGCTTGTAGGGCCAAACATGCACATGCCCCATACAGCAAACAGGCATCGGACCACACTGTGTAGTCGCCCAGTATATGTAGGTTTAGTGTGTGAGTGGCACATATGAGGATGGTGTTGATCAGATAGTCCATATACTGTAATATTACTCTAGCTTACCATATGTGGATGTGGCTTTTGTTCACATTAGTTGTGGTTATGCACTTTCACACAGGTGTCGCTTAGTCTGTGCTGTGACATGCCTGTAGAGCCTGCTATATATGCAGGTATATGTGTATTCCCCCATAAGAAATGTAGGCCAGTGTTGTGGTAGTCTGCCTGTAGCCTGCACAGTGCTTTATTATATGCCTAGCAACTTAGTGTACTTACCCATTGTGATGTTATGTCCAGATACTTGCCAGATGTACTGCTGCCAGGCCACCATAACAGTCATGTATGTCAAACAAAGCAGTGGGATGCTGTACAGATGTATGTCACTAACTAGTGGGTAGTATGTGGCTAAGTCACCTCTGTACCAGCGGTTATTATGTGTCAGGGCAGACATGGGTGTGTGAATGCATAACCTATGGGGGCAAATGTATACCAGTATTTACGTGATATACTTATCTACATGGCTGTTAACATCCACATTATCAGGCTTGGTCCACATATCTTGCATTAAGGGGTTCTGTGTATACCTCTGGACTGACCAGAGTGTTTCAGACTGTCCACATTTATTGGTCATATCTCTGCTGTAGTCCACAGGATCGTTACTGTGCTAGCAGTGGTACTGTACTATGATGTCCTTAGGATGTCTGTCAGTAGACAATGGCACACATATTTAAAGCAGATGTGATCGCACACACACAACATGTCTGTGAAGACAACCCCTATTACAGTAGCAATAGTCTATATACATAAATATATATATATATATATATATATATATATATATATATATATATATACCTGCAATACATACCTGACATCCCCTTGCACTAAGAGGTTGGGACTATTGTGGCTGAAGTAGGACTCCACTCCATGTTCTGGACATATGGTGAACATATATGTATATATAATTATCCATATATCTATATAGCTATATACACATATACATGTTGACATATATAGATGGATATGTATATGTACATATATATGCATATAAACACTCAGATATATACATATACACAGCAATATATGTCTACACATATACAGATAGAGATACATATGCACATATACTTATGGATATCTACATATATATTGACAACAATAGGTATATCAGAATAGATATGTATGCACATATAGTTATAGATATCTACATATATATCTACATAGATAGGCATATCTATACACATAGGATGTGCGTACATATATAGCTATATATATATATATATATATATACATATATCTTTATATATATATATATATATATATATATATATATATATATATATATATATATATATATATACACGAAAAGATGTATGGCCATATATATGTTGCACTATACAGATGTGTATACAGACATATGTATGAATATACATGTGTATGTACATGTGGACATATATCAACCTATTATATGTATATATTCATATTCCTGTCATGTGTAAACCTCAAGGTTGTGTATACCCTCCCAGATGTATCTCATCGTATGTCTGCTATGTGTACATTATGATAAAACATATGTGATACAACAGTCATATTAATAACAAGTACTAGACAATTGTGGAAGTAAAGGCAATTGTTCAGTTCTAATCAATATGTGTATTGACTGATATATTGGAAAAACAACAGCTGTCTTCACAGTGGTCATGGCATAGTGGTTAAGTGTTGTGACTATAGTGTACAGGGTCCTGGGTTCAAGACCTGCAAGGGCTGTTCATGTTGTTGTTGGGCAGAGCAAGGGCTGTCGCATACAGAGTGGTTAAGGCAGTTTTGAGCAGCTTTAAGTGCGTTTGCATGGGTTTGCGCAAAGCTGAGTGGTGCTAAGCTATGGGTAAACATACAGGCACACACACAGTGTAGGCTTTACTTACCAGTGCGCAAATCAGCTTAGCTGTTATATTGCAGCAATGCTGACAACTGCTAAGCATGGCTTAGCCCTGGTAACCAGTTCACACCATCCAGTCTTTTTTTTTAAAACAGGTTTATTGTTTTAACATATAAGAGAAATATCATAACAATTTTATACAAGTAATTAAAAATAGGTATTATTATAATATTCAACAAAACAACTAAAGTATTTACAAAGACATCCACTACAATTAGATCAATTAATTAAACTAAAATACCATGCTATTGAAATTAGAATTTTTTTAACAAATTTTGTAAATTATCCCATACAATATAATATGATGTTTTTCTAGTTGTTCTCATTCTAATTGTGCTTATTTCCATATGGCACATTATATTCATAACATTTTTAAATTCATTGAACGAAGGAGGTGTATCTGAAATCCAATTTCTAGTTATTATTTTCCTGGCCACTGCTAGGATAGACCATAACAAGGGAAGCTTAATCTTTTTAACACATTGAGGTGCAGGTGTGTTGAATAATATAAGAGACTTAGAAATAATGAAATTATCTGTAAAAGAGCCTGCAAAATTCATTAATTGACTTCCAGTATTCTTTCAACTTCATACAGTCATAAAACATGTGAGCCCAGTCAGCATTAATTTCTACATTACATCTCTTACATAGATTATCTTTATTATTTATTTTATTCATCATCAAAGGTGTATAAAAAGATCTATGTAAAAATTTCCATGTATAAAGTCTCCAGACAATGGAAGATGTAGTTCTATAAGCAGATTCCAATATATATTGTTTATCTTGTTGAGTTGGTGGGTCCCCATTAATAGAGGTGAAATAATTCCAGTATGAATCTACACTGTAAAAAGTTTCTTGTCTGATAATTTTATGTATATATGAAAGTTTACCTTTATCAGAAACTTTATGCTGTAAATTTAATATCAAGTAATCAATCAGTTTTGGAATAGATTCTTTAACTGTTATAGACATTAGATCTATTCTATCAATGAGATGTTGTCTAAAGATCTGAACCTCTAACCAGCAAGTTTCTCTTAGATCAAATTCTTGTTTTAAGAAATCTAGATTTTTAACTTTATTATCAGATATCAGCTGATACCAGTACTTTAGATCATTATCTATAGCTAAATGAGCTCCTTCAGAAGTAGATGGCATAAGCATACCCTGAGTATACATTATAGGGAATACAATAAAATTCCATTCCCTATACTTAGGGTGCATGAATATAAAGTTACGATAACTAATAATAATATTTAATGGGTAACAAACCATATGTTTAGGTGTAATAGGTGAAGTACAAAATTCCTTTAGCAACCACAACATGGAGTTATTTACAATCATATTTTTATGTGTTAAGGAGATTTTCATGAAGTGCATACTAATTAGCTCCCAATAATCTTTCCATTTTGCGATATATGACTGATCTATTAATAAAGTAATAACTTTTATAATAGAAGAGATAATATATAAATTAAAGTCTGGAAAAGAAATACCCCTTGAGACCAGCTATTAGTATGTTTCTTTAATGCAATCCTAGGTCTATTAGGTGCCCATAAGAAATTTAACATTAGTGTATTCAGTTTCTTGATAATTATTTTTGTAGGTGAAAGTATTATTGATTGTATTAAGTATAAAATCTTGGGGAATATTATCATTTTAATAATTGTAAGTCTCTCCTCCATAGTAAAAACATATTATTCCAGGTATTAAAAAGATTTTGTATATTAAGAAAACAGGTATTATAGTTATTATATATAATAGATTTAATATCTTTAGATAGTATTATACCTAAATAAGTTATCTGACCTGAATTGGGTACATATTTAGTAAAATCACTAATGAGAATATTTTTCGTGTATATATAGGTAGTATTTTAGTTTTTCTTCATTGAATATTAAACCAGAAATACTTTTAAAATTCATCATTTTATCAAATAAAGACTGCATAGAAGAATTAGATCCTGCTGATGTAATTAGAACATCATCTGCAAAAGTTGAATCTTTGATGTTGTATTTTCTCTATTTCAAAACCCTCTATGTCAGTACTGTTTCTAATCAAATTAGCCCAAGGCTCCATTACTAAAGTGAATAATAGTGGAGAAAGTGGACATCCTTGCTTTGTACCTTTAAGAATGGGTATTTTTGTGAAACATATGTTCCTACCTTAATATAAGCCAGCGTTCCTTTGTATAAATGCTCAATTAAATTTACAAATGCATCAGAGAAGTTTGTGCATTTCAGCAAGGTAAACAGATAGTCCCAACTTACTGAATCAAATGCTGAACCTATATCAAGACTAATAAGTGTTAAATCTTTCTTTTTCCTATTTGCAAAATCAATTAATGTTAAAGTTCTTCTTATATTATCAAAAGTATTTCTATTTACAATGAAGCCCATCTGATCTATATCTATAATGCCGGGGATGATTGTCTTCAATATATCAGCAAAAATACTCATACACATTTTATAATCAACATTAAGTAATGAGATGGGTTGATATGAAGAACATCTAGTTGGATCTTTATTAGGTTTTAAAATTGGTGAAATAAATGTATATTGCCAAGATGGGGGGGGGTTATTAACTCAGTTTGGGCCAAAATAAAAACCTTATGTATTAATGAATATGTAGTTTTAGAAAGGATTTTATATATCTCTGGTATAATACCATCATTACCTGGTGCTTTGTTTGATTTAAGCTTATTTATTTGTGTAATAACTTCTGTATATGAAATACTCTTGTCCAATAGTTTAATCTGTTGTTTATTAAGCTTTTATTCATGTTTGTGGTTATAAACTCCTTTATTTTATCTTTAGGTTCCATGTTAATGTTGTTATGATTAATCTTGTGAAAGTGATTTCTAAATTCATCCAGTATTTCTGGTATACTAGAAACATTCTTCTTTTTCCTTAGAGAAAAGATTTCTTTGATATGGTTTTGTTTATTCAATCTTTTGTTTTATTTTTAAGTCTATGTAAGTATTTGGGGCTTATTGAATAAGACAAAAACTTGTATTTCTCTAAAGTTATTTTAACTTTATGAGTTAAAATTTCTTTGTATTTCTCATTTAGTTTGTTTATTTCTTCAATAACTTTCTTGTCCATAATATTTTCTTTATTATTATGTTTATAAGAGTCTAATTTACTTTGAATATCTAACAATTCCTTATCCCAAGATTTCCTTTTATTATTATACCATCTGATACTTTGTCCATATAGATATGATTTTAAGGCATCCCAAACATAGACAATGGAGACTTCAGGAGTATTATTTATGTCTAGAAAATGTTGTACTTCTGAAAGTATATATTCTTTATAGTCTTTTAGCTGAGTTAAGTATGCTGGTATCCTTTTGATCTGAACATTATGAGTATTTTTATCATGAATTCAAAACAATTGAGTTATGATCAGATATAGGACATGAAATTATTTTGGAATTAATTAAATCTGTTACCATCTGGTTAGAAATAAAGACCCTATCTATTTTTGAATAAGTTTTGTATCTGTTAGAAAAAAGGTGTATGGTAATGATTTTGAATCTATCTGATTATTAATATCATTCAAATGATAAGAATTAGCAAAATCATTTAAATGTTTTGCATTAGATGTAATTCTTCTTTTCCTTATAGTGGTAGTATCACTTTCATGTAGTATACAATTAAAATCACCAGCTAAAATAATATCCCTATAGAGAATGATATGATCTTATCAATATGATGTTTCACTGTATTAATACCAATTCCAGGTATCCAATATACATTAATTAAAGTGTAAGTCTTCCCATTAATTTGTATTGTAACCATACAAAACATTCCTTTGTCATCCTGAAAAGACTTAATGGTTTTAGGAATGGGCATACTTTTATTTCATAAAATAGCCACTCCTCTTTTTTTCTGAGTGTGCTCTGAACTAACCAATACTGTATACTTATTAGTGGCTAGTTTATCAATATCTTTTTCAAGAGATGGGTTTCTTGTAGGAAGACTAGATTGGCCTTGTGTAAATTAATGTATCTTATTAGGCTTGCCCTTTTACAGATTATTCAATCCATTAATGTTTAAAGAAATTCCTTTTAAAGATGTCATTTGGCATTTTAAAACTCAAGAATCTTATGATCAAAATAACAAATAACAAGATAAATAATGTTACATCTCCTCTTTTAGGTGTACCTTTAAATATAGCTGTATTTATTAAATCTCTTATGGGATTTTGTATAGGATTCAATTTTGTTTGTAGTGACAATGAGTATACAAAATATATTGTGGATGTCAAAACTATATACATATAACAATGAACAAGTGAAAATAATGTAAGTATTAAACCTTGCATCCAGCCTGGAGTTGAAAACTCCAACTTAGAGTAGTATTTACTACTCAAGTTAACCCCTACCCTAAGCAGCAGTACCTCAGCTACCACCTTATCAATTTAATACTAGTTATATTTAACTGAGGTTAACAGTTTTCAATTCAATTATCTATCAAGACAAAACTACACATTTGGTAAAACAGCATCATATAAACTAAAATAAACTTTTTTTTTTTTAAAACTGTTCATACTACTATATAGATCTATGTAATATATAACACTTGTATTCAAATAGCATTCAAATAATCTTGATGTTAGAAATCAAGAGGATAGAAAATTAGGTTCTAACATTCATTTAAATCAAAAACTTTGGCTAATATGATTCAGACATTACATATTTTAAGATGCATCTATTTTCTGTCATGTGAATACTATTAACAGCTTCCAAAAAAAATCTTGAATTGTTTGTATATGAGCATTTACTTAAACTCATTACTGTCAATAGAGTAAAATATTGTATTCATAAAAATTATTATAAATCATATTGCATAGTTATGCAAATTCTCAAAAACACTTGCATTATTAAAAAAAAAAAAGCCATCACACACATACACACAGACACACACACACATACATACACACACACATACACATACACACACACACACACTATATATATATATATATATATATATATATATATATATATATATATATATATATATATATATCTGATCTCACTGAGTTATGTCCTTGTTGAGCACTATCCTACTTGCTGTCCCTAGAATAAATCTGTCTGCTTTATAGAAAATAATGCACAGCAAACACATTTTAGTAACCAGATTTTACAATCATGCTAACCTACTGCTTTAAAATATATCACATGACATTTCTTCCAGAATAGAATTATAAAATTGTTTATGCTTGTCAATCAGATGAATTAAATGAATTATAATAAAGTATATGTTTGGAACAGAAGTTTTAACACAGATTATTATGCTGCTGTTAAGTAGATTTTCAAAACATTTAAATAAATGTTTCATTTTCTATGCCTTCTAAAATAAGACATTTACTTACTACAAGAAACTACATAATTTAAACTCATTATAACTGACATTTTATGAATAGAGTATTTTTCCTGAATCTGTGGTGTGTCAGTATGATAACTAGGTCAGAGGTTACACTAACTGCTTTCAGTTTCTCTGTGAGAATTCTGTGAGTTGAAGCTTTTGAAGTAGTTCATGGACACTGTGCATGAGACAGCCCACATCCCAGATTGTCTCCCTTAACATTTTGGCGGGAAACATATTAAAACTTGTGGCAAACATTCATTTTGTCAATAGAGTAAAATATTGTATTCATAGAAATTATTATAAATCATATTGGATAGTTATGCAGATTCTCAGAAACACTTGCATTATTATATAAAATAAAAATAAAAAAAGCCATCACACTCACACACACACATACACATACACACACACACACACACACACACACACACACACACACACACACACACACACACATATATATATATATATATATATATATGATCTCACTGAGTTGTGTCTTTGTTGAGCACTATCCTACTTGCTGTCCCTAGAATAAATCTGTCTGCTTTATACAAAATAATGCACAGCAAACACATTTTAGTAACCAGATTTTACAATCATGCTAACCTACTGCTTTAAAATATATCACATGACATTTCTTCCAGAATAGAGTTATAATATTATTTATGCTTGTCAATCAGATGAATTAAATGAGTTATAGTAAAGTATATGTTTGGAACACAAATTTTAACACAGATTATTATGCTGCTGTTAAGTAGATTTTCAAAAACATTTAAATAAATGTTTCATTTTCTATGCCTTCTAAAATAAGACATTTACTTACTACAAGAAACTACATCATTTAGACTCATTATAACTGGCATATTTTATGAATAGAGTATTTTTCCTGAATCTGTGGTGTGTCAGTGTGATAACTATGTCAAAGGTTATACTAACTGCTTTCAGTTTCTCTGTGAGAATTCTGTGAGTTGAAGCTTTTGAAGTAGTTCATGGACACTGTGCATGAGACAGCCCACATCTCAGATTGTCTCTCTTAACATTTTAGTGGGAAACTTATTAAAAACTAGTGACAAACATTCATTTAGTAGTGTAAATGTATGTAAACATGACAAAACCTTCACAATGTATTCCACAGACCATTACAGCCTCTTACTTCTTTTCAGAAAGAGAAACAAATTGAATCACAGCTTGCCATTACATCTTCAGATATTTTGACTGGTTATGAAACAAAACATTATAACTGACATATTTTATGAATAGAGTATTTTCCTGAATCTGTGGTGTGTCAGTGTGATAACTATGTCAAAGGTTATACTAACTGCTTTCAGTTTCTCTGTGAGAATTCTGTGAGCTGAAACTTCTGAAGTAACTCATGAACACTGTGCATGAGACAGCCCACATCTCAGATTGTCTCTCTTAACATTTTGGCGGAAACTTATTAAAACTAGTGACAAACATTCATTTAGCAGTGTAAATGCATCTAAACATGACAAAACCTTCACAATGTATTCCACAGATCATTACAGCCTCTATGTAAGTGAAATTAAGCCCAAAATTACCAACAAGCAATAAAACTCAACATTCTTCTCCCAACTCAATTTTCATACAAATCCTATTATTCACTGTGCCCACACAATCAAAAGCATTTCTATATATTAATAAAGAAAAGAAAAAGAGAGTAGAAAATAAAAGGAAGTGAGGCAGAAATAAATAATGTAAGAGAAAGCTGTAAGAAGTATATACAATGGAATGTTACTTACTGTTTATATTAATAGAGTTAAAAATAAAACATATTATTTACTCTTATTTAGTTCTGATTATTATTAGTTAAAGCATAACATATTATTTACAAACAGGCATAAGCAGTATAATCAAGAAAGTATAATTAGAAATAGCATTTGAAGAACTTATAAAAACTTTTACAAGGAATAAATATGTTATTATTCTATTAATGATATTTTCATTACTGTTCTCTCCTGCCCTCCCCCACCCTTTACCCACTACATAATCTAAATAGAATGTCATTGTTTAAACAAAGAAAATAAAAAAAGGAGAAGGAAAAAAAGTAAAGATAAAAAATGTATCAAATTACTAACCTTACTTCTTTTCAGAAAGAGAAACAAATTGAATCACAGCTTGCCATTAAATCTTCAGGTATTTTGACTGGTTATAAAACAAAACATTTCTTTGCACATAGAGAATAACTTTGATTAAATCTTTTCCAAAATATTTGTGGCTTTCTGGAAATACAGGAACTATATTCAAAAGATTAATAATGAACTAAAATGATGAGAGAGAAAAAAACATATAACAAATCATTTGTTTTTTAGTCTCTTCTTCTTCTCTGAAGTCTTCCACGAAGCTTCAGTTGCCAATCTATTTAATGAAGAACTAGCCCATTCCATTTCTTCTATTTTATCCAAAATCCTTTTTTCTTTGACAAACAGTAAAGCAGAGTCTAAATCATCGAAAACCTTAGGACCATCAGGAAGGAAGATTTTAAGCTTGGCAGGAAACAGAAGGTATGTTTTAAACTGTGCTTTTTTAAGCTCCCTTATTAGTGGCAGAAAAACTTTTCTTCTAGCTATTACCATGGAAGTATAGTCATTGTCAAAACGCACAGTTGTCTCATTAATCTTAACAGGAGCTTTAGCCCAAGCAGATTTAAGAACCATCTCTTTATCAAAAGATGATAGAAATCTAACTATAACTGATCTAGGATATTTTTTGTTAGAGTTAGTATTAGCTATAGATCTATGTGCTCTTTCGATACCAAAAGAGAATGCTTCTGGTAAGTCTAAAGTTTTAGGGAGCCAAGTTGTTAAAAAGAAGTAATATTGTTACCTTCAATATTTTCTGGCAGTCCAAAAATCCTAATGTTATTGCCTAGATCTATTTTCCAGGTCATCCAGCTTTGTTTGTAAATGTGTATTTTGTTTCAGCAGAAACTCAATGTTGATTTCCTCTTCTTGGATTCTATTTTCCATGTCATTCACAGCTTCTTCTATGCCTGTCATCTGGTTCTTCTGTTGTTGCAGGTCTGTATGTAACAGGTCTATTTGTTTTGTAGTTTTTTCTATGAAGGTGTCTATTTTAGTATCCATTTTATCCATTTTATCAGTAAGTTGTTGGATTATAATTATCAGAGACTGAAGTTCTTTCTTGATGCTGGAGTCTTGAGAATTTATCTTACTGGAACTCATTTCAGACTGATAAACTGACAGGAAAATTTCCACAGTGATTTCTGACAGGAATATTGTTAAGATTTCCTTTCTTTTTTAGATATAGTTCAAGAACTATATAAAACAAACGTATTTAGAAAGAAAATTACTTCAAAAATTAATTTTTTAAGTAATTAATTCCTGTCAGTGTAATGAAATTGGTGGAGCTGAAGAAATCTGCTGCTATCCTGTGTTCATCCTTGGCCACGCCCCCCACACCATCCAGTCTGATAACATAGCAGGTTAATGACATCTGTAATAAGTGTATGTAATGCCATGTACAATACATGCACCTATGTTTTGTCATTACAGTACAGGGGTAGTAGTCCAGGGTATGTGCTGTCACACTGGCATGTAGTGTATCATGGCGATACTACTATTGACAGTGGTTACCCAGGCAAGAGTAGAGTGCTAAATGTACTTCTGATAACAGGTACACCTTCAGGGATAGCTGGACTCTGAGGCCTCCCTGTTGTATCCCGGGTGTGTGAGCTGTGTCACAGTATATAGCCACTACTGGATAATGATCAGACATGTGGAATGTAACTGTAGACTACTACCTGTACAGCACATGTTAGTGAGGGCTTCTGACATGTAGTTATGGTATACATATTGTTGTCAAACTTCTACCTCTCAACACATTCATCCTACTGCATAGTTTGCCAGTCTAATAACTGTCAGCCCCTGTACAGATGTGCAGATGGCAGGTATCCAGCTGGGATATGTACAGGCAACCTAAGCTTGATTAACACTGACATGCCTGCCCAGCTGTGTAAGAACTGGCACATATAGGAGATAACACCCTGTACACACCACATGCCACAGGTACTTCCACTACACTACCACACTCAACAGAACATGCTTGGGTACAGGTCTGCAGCACAGACACTAACCGTGTGTTGTAATGCATGTTGCATACATCTCAACTTGATCACCTCAGTGGCCATGTGCAGAAGGCACCTGGAGGATTGGCTGATGCATGTCACTCTCACCCTGAGGGTCACCACAGTAGTGTCTGTCAATAGATTGCCTGCTGCCACATGGCAGGTGGCAGGATACCACTGTACACACATCCTCTACACAACCCATCTCTCCTTGGACAATGGCTAGGTACACAGCTATGACCACCTGCAGTGTTAGCACCCCAGTACTGACACATGTGTACATGTGCATTACTGAGTATAGCAGTGTCTGTGTGTTAGCACACCTGTGCTTGGGGATTCCATGAGGCCTTCACAACCACTGCAACACCCATTTCCATAGTCAGTTGTGGTTGCTGCTGTATGGGACATTAAATGTACCCTGTTAAGCTCCTCTCCATACTGGCTACACGAGCCTTGCAGTACCAACACAATAGTGATGTACAAATGGGTTGATAGGCATGGGATGCCCATTGAGTTCTGGCAAGTGTGTGTATGTGTGCATGTCCGTATATCTGTAGTGTACTGCATTCCGAGGCCACATACTCCTATTACAATATCCTTTGCCACACAGTAGTGCAGATAGTGTTGTTGCTGCCCATAGGTGAGACATGACAATGCAACACCTTACTATGCTTTTGGCATGTGCATTAAATGCATATCCCTGTAGTACCACTGTTAGGATATACAATGGGTTGTATCGCAGTTGTGGGCAATGTGTGATGGTGGGTATATCAGAGTATCATCATGGGTTTCAGGGAGTACATTATCCATTGGGGGATGTGGGTGCTATGTACACTATCATTACACCAAGGTACACCCAGAATATGTCCCATGTACCACGTTATGGTTACCACTGTCACCATCAACCATACAGGTAACTGATACCACAGTCCAGGCCAGTTATGTATGTGCTGTGTGCAGCCTACCTGTAACACATTGGACACATGGTCAAGTTAGTTAGCAGCAATAGGCCTAGTCTCTCAGACATGTGTCCACATGTTATGTGTCTGTTAATGTGTATGTGAAGGTATGTCACACTATGTATTGTCCATATACACACATTACATCCCCATTAGCATACTGTACATGTCTGGGGATGTTCTGCATGTAACATGTAACCTGGAGCACACCTCACCCTAAACGTTGTGTGGTGCGTACAATGACAGCCACACACTTCAGTATCACTACTTACCTAGGTAGGGGTCTAGTTCCAGTGTTGCCAAGTAAGAGTGTGCATGTATGTGGATGGGTCTACATCAGGTTGCAGATTATACACATCCCAGTGGGTCACCTGTCCATGTGGCACAGGCAATAACTGTTATACAAACCTGTGACATGTGTTCAACTGTACCCCAGATATGTCACAGCCATGATGTCACCACAGTGCCATATCTCATTGCGGAATATGACTGCAGACCATCCTCGTGCTGACACATGTACACTTACAACACAAATGGATAACATTAATGAGACCACACTCAACCAGTGTTATTAACAGCTATAATGCATCATTGCTGTATGGCTACACTACCTGACATATATACATTACACTTTACTCCTGACAACATGTTACACTGCAGTACTTTGGTACATTGTAGTACAGTCACTGTGTGCATCAGAACCATATTAGCCTGTCCCTGCATTGATCATATGGATGACAGGGATGTGGCACAGGTATCATCATATCATCGTATGCACAAAGTGTGTTGTTGGTTTGCCAGAGGCCGAGGGTGGGCCATACATTTGACACCATGTGTGTGAGTGAGGGGTGTAATGAGGTGAACTGGGTGTGGTGATGTGATGTGTGTATGTATGGGGTTGCCCTAGATGTGTTTGTATAGTATGTGGGTATGCATGCACACAGTTCTGCCATTTGGCTGCCCTACACAGATGTTTATGGACAGCTGCAGACCATACCTGGCAGGGTGTGCAGTTCACTGCCTCCAGCCATGGACCCATGGACTGTGCCTGCCAGGGGTTCCATGGGTGCGTCCAGGTACAGGTCTCGATGTGCTACTTTCACCTGATGATGGCAAATGTCCACTGGAACCAGGTCCCTCCTGGGACTGGCCAGAACCACATGCTTGTGGCCAGCTGTGGTGTGGTGTTGACAGCACCCCTGCAGTTCTGGGGCTGGTACTGCCACTACGAGAGCCCCTTGGTGTCCTACTACATCCACGTTGACTGCCAGCTGTTGGTGTTGTTGGCCTACCTCCATGCGGCTGTTGCCGCACTCCCACCAGACTTTCAAGCACGGACAAACCATGGTCGATGAGGGCCATCATCTCACCAGACCATCTATTCATGAGCTCAGTACACGCATGGATGGCACCAGACAGTTCACAGAAGTTGTCACTTGCAGATGTGAGAGCAGCCCTCTGCAGCCTCAAGTCCTGCCTGGTGTAACATACCATACGTGACTGTGCCACCCTGACAGCCTGAAACATGCACCTGCTGGTACGAGCTGTGTCGCGTCTGCCAGGGGCATGATGACCAGTGGCCCTACCACATGCACCCTGGGACATCTGCCTATGTAGTGCCCTGCCAGACATCTGGCTATGCCTGCTGTGACCAGACACAGTAGGCATGGGTTACCATACTTTCCTGTGCACTGCCACCAAATGCCAGCTGTCCCTCCGCTATGGCCACTGGTGATGGGGTATGTATAAGCACTGAAACTTTGTGTGAGGTTAGGGGGGCTAAAATGGGGATGTCAAATGATGACCCTGTTTCGGCCCCTGACAACCCCACCTGTGCCTCAACAGTGCTATAATCATCTTCGGTGTCTGTATGGACACAAACATCAGATTGCATCCAGGAAGGACCCTGACCCTGGCCCACCTCGCAACCTGTGGTGGAAAACAATACATGCACTTTAAGATCTGTACAGCATTGCATAACAGTATACACATGCACACACACACACACACACACACACACACACACACACACACACACACACACACACACACACACACACACACACACACACACACACCACCTTAATACCTACCTGTCCATGCTTTACAGACAGTCCCACGTATATTCCCACACATTCCCCATCCTGCATCACACTTGGTAACATACACTCATTGATACCACTCATTAAGGTATCAGTCCTCTAAATGCCTAGACAAGTGATCACAACAGAAGACCTATTACTCCATTACCTGCCTGACCTGAGTGGAGTGGTTTTACATGGCCTCACTTCTGTCATTTAGTGTTCACCCTGTGTATGTCTGGAAATCATGAGCATGGTCCCTATATTTGGGGGCTACTATGTTCACTTCATAATATCACGCGCTGGAGTGTCATGTGTATGTATTGCTCAGTACATGCCAGATATGCTGCTCAATCAGCCTATCATGTGACAACTGTAATATATGGATACACTCCCTGGTGTTGACTACTAATTCCCCAATACATCTGTAGTGCTGCATACATGGGCAGTCAGTCACCTCTCTGCTGAATGCAATATTAAGGGTATACCTGGTGTCTACCTTCCCTCTCAATGCCTATTCTATGCTACAGACCTTATTATACTATCAGTTGTCATGTGATTGCATACATGACAAGTATTCCCGGTGTATCATGTAGCAGTCCATGCCCATGTACTGCACGATCCCAAAGGGAGGTACTGCTGCATGAACAACCCCACAATCACACATGTGCATATGTGGACACCCACACAAACACACACACATGCACACACACATCCTACATGCATCAACCTCCTTCCACTTCACCAGAGTGAACCTACAGACAAACTACCCACCCACCAGGATGCACACACACACACCTACAGGTGAGGTGGCACAATGATAGTACACACAGTCCTCCTATTACCCATCTGTCAACATGCATAACATATGGTACACAACAGCATGCAGTGCAGCTATAGTCAATCCATGCTAGCAACAGTATACATGTGGGTGATGCATGTGCTGTGTTACTAGGTGATGCCCCTTCTCCTGGATATCACTGCATCCATGTACAAAGTATTGCTGTGCACCTGTTCTGGACTCTGCTATGTACTGTGCACACCTCACAGGTGTACAACACATTGCTAAATGTGTAGTACTGTGTCAGTTATGTCAGCTTTAATGCTCACAGCCCCTATATTTTTCAGCCACACATACCTGGGATGATATGTGGACAGATGTAATTTGTGAATGACTGATGTCTGATTTACAGCTCTCAACATCAGCGGACCATGTATGACCAATCCAATACTATTACTCTGGCAACTGTCAGAGCATACCATGGCTATGGGGAGTGTACATACCCTTATTAATATGATGCATCCTTCCTGGATTCGTCATGGGACCACATCACAGCATATATTAACAATATATGAACCCGATATGTGACATATGTCCTGTACTTTCACATGCAGTGTCTACGGAATGTGTTAGGTATGCAGATGCTGACCACAATGCATACACTCAGTGTGGGCATATGTGTGCACACACTTTTTATGATGGTTTGTTGCACCTATTATGTGTACTACAGCAGTCACTATTCCTGGCAGGGGTATACTAGCATGAGCCATCTGCATTTGCCAGTGTATATTCAGTCTGCCCTACACATGTCCCCCTAATCTGCATGATTGCAAGGTCTATTCATATGCACATCCCTTGGTGTTCACACACTGCTGTCACTATTGCTGTGGGAGTAGGGTTACGTCTGCCACAGTTCCTAAACCTGACTATGGGGAGATACAGCCATTCTTAACATCCTTAGGATCCCTACTGCAGTGCACCGGTGTGTCATGCTGACACCCCCCCCACACACACCTTCAGCCTTTTTGCAGATGCTTGACAAGTAAGGCCTAAACATGTGTGTCAGTTTGCAGCATCCCATACACTGAACACCACATGTTGCAGCCTAGTCCCAGCTGATAATGTGGACCACGATAATATGTTATGCCATGGTGTAACTTTGCAACAGTTGCCATTGTCCTACAGGTATATACACTGGTGTTGCACTGTATACGGGTGATGTTTTAAACATGTCCCTACTGTAGGCCATGTCTCCCACCATTATGTTACTCCCTGTGGACCCATTCCACAATGATAGTATGTTAGTTATCTTGCAGGTGTCTGACATACCCTTCCAGTACCCCAACATGTTCACCACTGTGATGCTGTGCATTTAACAGCAACAATACGTGCACATGTACAGCATGCATTCTGGGTAGGTGTGTTAGATGCATGCATGGAATATACCATAGCCACTACATGCCCGGTGTATTGGCAAGCATCAACATAAACCATACTCACCAGCTGCAGGCTGCTGCCTTGGTGGAATAATAGAGGGACCTACATAAGAGGGTGAGAGATGCAAAGTCAGTGACCACACCTGTGGTGGGTGCAGCATTACAATACATCAACAGTACATGCCTACAATACTACCACATATGCACATCTGTTTATCATTACTATGCAGCAACAAACTATATCTATGACATGTCTACCTGTACAGATGCGGATATATATGCAACAGTGGTCTACTGGTGTGCCCTGTGGCCTTACCTGCACGCTCCTCAGCTGGTGTGTGAGTAGCACCCACCTCCACAATGGTGTCCGGCAGTTGTTGGCTATGCGGAAGGGCAGGTGCCACGAAGTTGGCTAGGAGGTCCTCAATACATGTCAGGGGGGATGGATGGCATGCCCCCCCCCCCTGTTGCAAGGTGATCCTGCCAGACTGCAGCAGCACGCTGACGGGCATTGTGAACCAGGTCAGAACAATGATGCCAGACCTGCTCATAACTAGGTCGTTCCACAGGGCGGTCTGCTCCTGATGATCATGGGTGGCCTGGCCAAACAAGACAGGCTAGTGCTAATTAGGTGATTTACCACAATGTCATTCTCAGCTGCTGAGTAAGCCGGAAGCCTTCCATGTGACATCTTGCCTGAAAGACATAAAGATGGACACAGGTGTGAGCAAGTCATGCAGCAAGGTTACCGCAGTTCTTAATACACATCACTGTCACCACCCCCACCATATCAGTGACAAACTGTACACACAACGCAATAGGTATGGCTACAGCTTACCTACCAGTGGGGCAGATATTGTATTGTACGACACTTTGTGCAATGTGTTTGTAGCCATGTTCCCTATGTGGACACTGTCATTGCTGGCCTGTTACAGACTATTCACCTGTATGGCATTGTCAGGGCCACTATGGTTCCATATATGCCTGTGGTATGTTTGCTATGTGGTTGCTGCACATCTGACATTCTGTGTTATTGAGGATATCTATGCATGCTGTTGGACATGTTCCAGGAATGTGTAGACTATTACTACCCACATGTTCTTTAACAGTGACACAATAGCATATTTATGTACTATTGGCCAGCAGAACCACCTCTCCAAACTCATCTGCCCATGTTACCAGGCCACATGGAGGAAGCTACTACATGATAGAGCAAAATCCCAAAAAGGGAAGGCATCTCTGATCAGTACTAGCAAGAAACTACGATCCCTCATAAAATTATCTAAGGCCAGCTTTGAAAGAAAAATTGCACAAGACGCTAAAGATAATCACAAGGCCTTCTTTAGTTATGTCAGGAACCTGGGTGGCAACTCCCAGATATGCTCTGAGTTAGTGCAAAATGACAAAAAATACACTGAACCCACAGACATTGCCAACATCCTGGCAGACAGGTTCAGTGCAAACTTCTCCCCCCTTCCCCCCCAAAAGAGCAAATGTCTATCCCTCCCTGACATCACAGATGCACAGGTGAGAGCTGCCCTCTCCAAAGCAAAAAACACAGTATCAATGGGACTGGACGGTGTCCCAGGCTGCATCTTACATGAGGTCCAAGAAGAACTGAACCCTCACATAAAGTCACTGTTCAATCTTAGCCTTACTACAGGATATGTACCCAAGGAATGGCGTACAGCAACAGTGGTCCCACTCCACAAAGGTGGTGCCACAACGGACCCCAGAAACTATTGCCCTATAAGCCTGACTAGCCTGGTCTGCAAAGCAATGGAGCGTATCATCATGGAACTCATAAACAAAGACATTGGGAACCTCCAAACACTGGATCCTGCCCAATTCGGCTTTGTTAAGGGCAGATCTTGCCTCTTGAACCTGGTTGACTTCTTTGAAACAGTCACTAAGGCCATAGATGAAGGGAAGGTAGTCCACACAGCCTACCTGGACCTTGCAAAAGACTTTGACACAAAACCCCACTCGGGCATCATAAATAAGCTCACCAGCTTAAATATCAACCCCTATGTCACAAGATGGGTTGCAAACTGGCTCAGGGATAGAACCCACATGGTCAGAATTGCAGGTGCCATGTCAGACTCTAAACCAGTTACAAGTGGCATCCCACAAGGCTCAGTCCTGGGACCTCTCTTGTTCGGTATATATTTCTCTGAGGTACAGGCTAACACGGGAGGACTATGGCTGACCAAGTTCACAGATGACTGCAAATTGGGTGCCATAATCGACTCACCGACTGACACAAGCATCCTCCAAAAGGGTCTCACAGAGACGGATAACTGGTGCTAGAGCCATGGCCTAAAGCTACATGCCAAAAAGTGCATTGTCATCCCCTTTGGGAAAAACAAAGTGCCCACAAATTACTACATAGGTGGTAATCCATTAAGTATGGAAGAAGTAATTAGGGATTTGGGGACCCAAGTAGATAGCAATCTCTCCTTTGACAATCACATTGACAAAGTGGTTAGAAAGACCTTCTATATAGCCCACCTTATCATGAAAGGGTTCACATCTAGATCAAGAGAGGTCATTGTGCCCCTCTACTCATCACTCATCAGGCCTATAATTGAATACAATGCCCCATTTGGGATGTACCTTACCCGACACCTGCAGCAACTGGAAAGACCCCAAAGGTACCTCACCAAGAGGATCAAGGGACTCAAACAGATGCCCTACGCAGTTAGGCTAAAGAAACTCCAGCTCTACTCAGTTGCTTACCGCCTACTCAGAGGCGATCTTTGCCTGACGTATAAAGCCATGTCCAAACCAGAATTAATGGACATGCTCCACCACAGGAAATCCAAATCCCTTAGAGCTACACACTCCAGGGACTTAAACCTCAGCACAGAAATAAACAGGACATGCTGGAAGGACAGATTCATATCCCAGAGGCTCCCCTCACTCTGGAACAAAATCCCAATCCATGTTAGGCAGAGCCCCTCAATGACTGTCTTCAAGAGAAATCTTGATGAGTGGATGAGAGATCATAGGTTTACCCCTGGGATTTCTTCTGTGTCCCTACTAGACAGAGGTACAGTAAACTAACCTTAAAAGGGCTATCTTCTGTGACCTACTATACAGAGGCAAAGTCAACTAATCTAAAAGGGTGGTGAAAGTCAAACACACTCTGGCTAGGCTTATAAATGCCCTAGGGCAGATAGCCTAGTATCAACCTATGAACCTATGAACATCACATGTGGGACCCACCCTGGGGCCTCCTCATGTACTGGTCCAGCAATATCTTCAGGTGGAACCAACTTAGGGGATGTTGTCCCCCCATGGGTACACACAGACATAATCTTGTCCCCTGAGGTCAGATCCAGGGTCTGTTCCATAACGGGCTCCACATACACATGTGGGATGTGCTACATCACCTTGAGGCACCCAGTACACATTCACAGGGTCCACATGTTCCTCCTCCTCAGCCTCCAGACCAGGCATGTTTGGGACATGTACTGCTGTTATGAGTAGCAGTGGGTGGGAGGCTTGTTCCCATTGTGTAAATATTGGGGCCCATGGGGCTTCCACATCACAGACCACACACACCTTCCAGGATGTTTACCCACCTCCTGTGTCACATACCACCCCTGTAGGCTGTTCTCTATATCTACTAACCCTGACCACCTCTACAACTATACCTGCCATACTTTCCTATATTCCCATTCCATACTTCACAGACAAGGGCAATATAGTCCCAACAAGGGGATTCACATGTGACATACCCATCCATGTTGCACACACTGACAGCTGTAGATATCTTTGTGAATTGCTATGTGGGCTGTTCCCTCACACATAGCATGCAGCACTGTGGTGGTACTATAGGGGACACATATTTACATACATATATGTTTGTGTGTGTGTTTGTATATATGTAAACATGTGCATATAGGTATATATCTATATATATGTGTAAATATATATGATGTCTATATGTGTTTATATATATGTCTACATATGGACATCTGTATATTTGTGGACATACATGTGTGTGTATATATATATATATATATATATATATATATATATATATATATATATATATATATACATATACACACATGTGTGTGCACATATACATACCTATATATAATATATATATATATATATATATATATATATATATATATATATATATATATATATATATATATATGTGTGTGTGTGTATGCACATATACATACCTATATATGGGGCATATTCAGGCATCAGGTCCACAATCTCATAACACCTTCCTGCACAGTTGCACTGTTCTGCCTTGCTACAACACAGACAGGTGTGACATATGAACACAGACGGACATTAGGGGATATATGTAGGGCCAGATTGCAGGTAACCCTATTACACACCAATGGCATTCCTGCATGCTACAATACAGGTTAACCTGAGTATCCTCTAAGAGGTGGGCTGTGAAACTCACATGTCCATCATTAAGGCATTACTTCCACAACCAGCTATTGGCTACAGTAATATACATACTTCCCATTACACAACACACACTATGATGGCTTACATTTTATCAGTCAGTGCTGCTCTGCACAGTTGACGGGTATGGCCCACTACCCACAAGGACAGACTCTATTGTCCTTAGCAGTTGTTCAGCTGAACATCATTACAACAACAACACCTGATGGCACATATAAATCATTCACCATCATCTATCCCATTATTATGGACCAAGTACTACAGTCAATTACATGCATATATACTTCACATACCTGTTATGGGAATGGTGTCTCTTCTGGTTTCTGGATGCTTTTTTTGTGTTTGTTTTTGCCTTTCAATCAATCTCTCTCTCTCTCTCTCTCTCTTTCTTTGTCTCCCTCCAGTAAATGGCTTGAGCTGCTTGGAATACATTGCAGCATGGCTTTAATAAGTGATGCACATGATCAGGTGATTGCCTCTGCACCAGTCAGTGTCCTCCACTTGCTACCTGCATGCAGCATGCTGTGTAGTACTTCCAGTTACCACTGTCATGGCAACCAACAACCATAAATTCCTATATCATGTGGGCATGGTCCCTTTACCTTTCCTCTATGGTGGGCATACTTTCTGTGTGTGGGTAGCAGTGTTACAGACAGCAGGTAGCAATACCTCTTACAAGAGAACTTACACACTCAGGCCAGCTACATATTTGTAGGAGGTTCCAGAACTACAGACATTGTGAGTAGTGTTGTTGTATGCATTGTATAGCACCAGTGTTACAGGGTTTGTGTGTACATACTAATTTAACTTGGAATGCAGTCTGTCTGCATAGCTGTCAACTGTGGGCCTATCCACTTGATGGCCAGAGGTTTGCCTATTTTGTTTTGTCTGTCCACCACACAGGTCTTTTAGGTTCATAGGTTCATAGGTAGGTACTAGGCTATCTGCCCAAGGGCATTTATAAGCCTAGCCAGAGTGTGTCGGCTTTCGCCGCCCCATTGATTACTTAACTGATCCTCTGTCAAGCAGAGTCAATGAAGTGATCCCAGGAGTGTGTTTTCTGTTACCCATCCACTTGTCAAGGTTTCTCTTGAAGAGTGTTAGTGAGGGGCTCTACCTGATGGAATTTGGAATTTTGTTCCAAAGCATGGGGAGTCTCTGTGACAGGAATATATCCCTCCAGCATGTTCTATTTATTGTTGTGGTGAGATTTAGCTCACAATGGTGCGTGGCTCGCAGTGACTTGGATTTCTTTAGGTGGAGCATGTCCATCAATTCTTAGTTGGATATGGCTTTGTAAGTCAGGCAGAGATCACCTCTATGTATGCGATATGCCACTGAGTACATTCGAAGTTTTTTCAGTCAGGCTGCGTATGTTTGAGACCAGTAATCCTCTTGGTGAGGTATTTTTGTGGTCTTTCCAGCTGTTGGAAGTGTCTTGTGAGGTACATCCCAAATGGGGCATTGTACTCTATGATGGGTCTAATGTGTGATGAGTAGAGGGGCACTATAACCTCTTTATTTCTAGATGCAAACCCTTTAGTAATTAGATGGGCCACATAGAATGATTTCCTAACTACTTTGGCAATATGATTGTCAAAGGAGAGATTACTATCTACCTGGGTCCCCAGATCTCTTATTGCCTCTTCTGTATTAAGGGGGCTGCCACCTATGTGATAATTAGTGGGTGTTTTGTTTTTCCCAAATGGGATGACTATGCGTTTTTTGGCATTTAGCTTGAGGCCATGACTTTGACACCAGGTGTCCATCTCAGTAAGGCCCTTTTGGAGGATGTCCGTGTCAGCCGGAGAGTCAATTATGGCTTCCAGTTTGCAGTATCGGCGAACTTGGTTAGCCGTAGTTTTCCTGTGTTTGCCTGTACTTCTGAGAAGTATATGCTGAACAGTAGGGGTCCCAGGACCGGGCCTTGTGGGATACCACTTGTGACTTGTTTAGAGTTGGACCTGGAGCCCGCTATTCTTACCGTGTGAGTTCTGTCTGTAAGCCAGTTGACAACCCATCTCATGACTTGGTGGTTTATGTTCAGGCTAGTAAGTTTTTCTGTAATACCCGAGTGGAGAATGGTGTCGAAAGCCTTGGTGAGGTCAAGGTAGGCTGTGTGAACCACCTTTCCCTTGTCTATGGCCTTGGTGACTGTCTCGAAAAAGTCAACCAGGTTTAATAGGCATGATCTGCCATTAACAAAGCCAAACTGGGTCGGGTCAAGTGTTTGGAGGTTCCCAATGTCTTTGTTAATGAGTTCCATGATGATGTGCTCCATAGCCTTGCAGACCAGGCTAGTCAGGCTTATGGGGTGTATAACCAACAGTTAATTCCAATTCCTTGTACAGAATAAACGATACGGTGCAGCTCGAACAGTACAGACCATGTTTAATTCCTCCCTGTTCCATGAAGCTTGCAAACCGTCCGGTGTATCTGCCATCAGGAATATGACAACAACGAAAACTTAATGACTGTATAACCAACAGTTAATTCCAATTCCTTGTACAGAATAAACGATATGCAGCTCGAACAGTACAGACCACGTTTAATTCCTCTCTGTTTTGCAGCTTCAAAGGAATTCGGTGTACTGTTATCAGGAATATGACAAAGAATTAATGACTGTATAACCAACAGTTAATTCCAATTCCTTGTACAGAATAAACGATATGGTGCAGCTTGAACAGTACAGACCACGTTTAATTCCTCTCTCCCGGTTTGCAAGCTTCATGGAACAGGGAGGAATTAAACGTGGTCTGTACTGTTCGAGCTGCACCGTATCGTTTATTCTGTACAAGGAATTGGAATTAACTGTTGGTTATACAGTCATTTAGTTTTCGTTGTTGTCATATTCCTGATGGCAGATACACCGGACGGTTTGCAAGCTTCATGGAACAGGGAGGAATTAAACGTGGTCTGTACTGTTCGAGCTGCACCGTATCGTTTATTCTGTACAAGGAATTGGAATTAACTGTTGGTTATACAGTCATTTAGTTTTCGTTGTTGTCATATTCCTGATGGCAGATACACCGGACGGTTTGCAAGCTTCATGGAACAGGGAGGAATTAAACGTGGTCTGTACTGTTCGAGCTGCACCGTATCGTTTATTCTGTACAAGGAATTGGAATTAACTGTTGGTTATACAGTCATTTAGTTTTCGTTGTTGTCATATTCCTGATGGCAGATACACTGGACGGTTTGCAAGCTTCATGGAACAGGGAGGAATTAAACGTGGTCTGTACTGTTCGAGCTGCACCATATCGTTTATTCTGTACAAGGAATTGGAATTAACTTATGGGGTGATAGTTACCAGGGTCAGTTGTGGCCCCCTCCTTTGTGGAGAGGAATAACACCTGCTGTGCACCATTCTATGGGCATGTAGCCTGTGGAGAGGCTGAGGTTGAACAGCGTGTTTAGGTGGGGGTTATTTTGTTCTGTAGTTCATGCAAGATGCAGCCTGGGACACCATTTGGTCCCACTGACGCTGTGTTTTTGGCTTTTGAAAGGGCTGTTTTCACCTGTGCGTCTGTGATTTTTGGGACACTACACTTTTCCGGTATTGTTGTGGGCCCTTTTAGAGGTGAGAGGGGGGGGTGAAGTTTGCACTGAATCTATCTGCCAGGATTTTGACAATATCAGTAGGTTCAGTATATTTTGTGCTATTTTGCACTAGTTCAGTGCATATCAGCGAGTTGCCACTTAGATTCTTAACATAGCTAAAGAAGGCTCTGTGGTTGCCTTGAATCCTTGGCTATTTTTCTTTCGAAATTAGCCTTGGATGATTTAACGAGGGACCTTAGTTTCTTACTGATACTGATCAGGGATGTCTTTCCTTCTTGGGATTTGCTTTTTTTCTGAACTAGTTTCCTCCTCCTATTGTATAGCCTGTTTACTGCAGGGGTCCACCAAACTGGTTTCCTTCTCTTAGAGGAGTGAGTCTTGGTTTTGCTAGGGATGGCACGATCCATGCATCCTTGTAGGTGCTCATAAAGTGCATTTGTAAAGGTTTCTGCATTTTGGGCAGTGTTATCCTTTAGCGTGGGGGCTGTGAAACTTACCACCTCTGTCTTAAGTAAGGTGAAGTTTGCTGTAGAAAATTTTTTTACTGTAGTTTCCTTAGTTGGGGGTGGTGGTGGGGTGTGGACATCCAGAGTGATTAGTTTATGGTCTGATCTAACCAGTGACGGGTTGACCTCCGGTGTGGAACACCTGTTGCCCATGTTGGTGATGACCAGGTCCAATATGTTTTCACCTCTGGTAGGGGAGTTTACCAGCTGATCCAGGGCATTTGAGTTGATGAATTTCAGGAAGCGCTGGGCCTGTGACTTTGTACTCGAGTAGTTTTCCCAGTGAATGGTAGGGTAATTGAAATCGCCCAATATCAGGGTGTTTGGTAGTACCTTCATGTTTTCCAGTGTCTCCAGAAAGGTGGAGTGGTGATTCTGGGTCATGGAGGGTGATCTGTAGCAGGTCACAATTTGCATTGCAGATTTGCCCAAAGTTAATTGCACATGGATGATCTCAGAGGTATCATGCTGCGCCACTAACCTGGAGGTGTAGTATCCTTGATGAAAATGGATACACCACCTCCTTTTTGTTTTGATCTGTGTTCTGTGGCCAAAACGTGTGGTATGAGTTGTAGCTGGTAGTGCTGGGATGCTCTCTGGAGCCTTGAACCAGGTTTCAGTTTCCATACTGAGGAGTGCTTTGAGCACGTGCATTTTGAGATTTTAAACACCTGACATTGAGTAGCATAACCCTCTGTTTTTTGATAATTGTGCTGTTTATGGAGGTGGGTTTGACTTTTGAGCCTTGCCTAAAAAAGTCACTATGGAGGCAGCAAGAGCCTTGGCCAGTATTTGAAAGCCTAGGAGTGACAGGTGCAAGCCGTCTCTTGTGAAGAAATGTGGCTTGTCGAGCATGTCGTCCCAGGCTGACAGACACTAGATCCCCTTTGAATGACACCAGAAGCTTAGCCAATTGTTGAAATTGATCATTTTTTCTTTATATTGAGGTATCAATCTTGGTGAGGGCAGGATGCTACTCAGGGTCAGGGTCATACCAGCCTGAGCTATATGATCAGAGAGCTCTTCCATGTCTCTTTTCATGTAGTCCAGGGAGGTATGTCTCAGGTCATTCACACCAACATAAACAATGACAGAGTCATATTTGTACTTGTTCTGGAGTGGCCTAAGTGCTTGTGTTATGTGGTGGATTCTGGCACCCGTCAGGCAGCTAACCATAACCTTCTGCTTGTCCAGCCTAGTGAGTGGGATGTCAGTGTGCTGACTACAGAGTCACCTATTACTAGTGTGTTATGTATGTTATTTCACCTTAAGGGCTGTGATTGTGCGACACACTGATTTTGTGTTTTATGTGTTGTCTGGTTTGTGATGGGAAGTGCAGGTTGTTTGGGTGTCTACTTTGGAGGTCTCTGATGCTTTTGCAGGTTTTTATTTTGAGCCTCTGAGTATTATTTTGTGTATTTATGTGTATTTTTGCCAGTGCTGTTTTAGTAGGTCTGTGTGCGGCTGGAGTTGTGGTGCAAGTGTTAACCTTCTCCTGTTGACTGTCTGTCCCAGTCTTGGGTGGAGACAGCTTAGCTTCAAATTTGGCTGTATAATTGCATCTCTCACATATGTTAGTGTTTTGTGGTAGGAAGAGAGGGTTTTCTGTGTACATGAGGCAGTTAACATTGCCTCAGGATACCCAGATTCACCAGCTAGACTGGAGAGTGCACCTGAAGTTGCCCTTTGGTCATGCCTGAATAGTAGGGTGAGCTTAGTTGCTTGGTTGGTCAGGGGTGAATAAAGAGCCTTGCCCTGCTGGGCAATCAGTGTCAGGATATATTAGTGCTTGCTATTAGGTCTGAGCAAGTGCTGGGCTGTAAGATGCTTTTTAAGTGCTTAGGTTGAGAGTTAGACTAGTTTCAAGGGAAAAACTTGTGTCAGATATATCACTGGCAGTGTGTGTGTGTGTGTGTGTGTGTGTGTGTGTGTGTGTGTGTGTGTGTGTGTGTGTGTGTGTGTGTGTGTTGAGTGCTATCAGTAAATGGCTACATCCATGTCTGTTTCTAACTTCATATTCCTGACTAAGGGTATGTTGAAGACTATCCTGTAACACCAGCGACTTGCTTAGTGTATGACAACAGTATTTCACATATGGGCCTGTGTTCCAGCCTCTGTCCTCCACCTACATACCAGACTTTGTACATATGACATGCTGTCAGAAGTTATGTAGTGGGCTGTGAGTATGTCATGCTGCCATTCCTGCCATCGGTCCACTGTTGTTGTGGCCCCCACACATACTGTAAAGTTGGGCCATATATGTGTGTGGGCTTCATCTACACAATACATGTGAGCCCTTATGCACTCCAGAGGCCAGTGTATGTAACAGTGGTATATGGCCCTTTATTATTCAGTCTATGGGGGGAGGATGCACCATAACTAACCTAGGCTGTTACAACATGTGGGGGTGTCAGGAGTAAGCTGCCTTAAGGTATCTGGATGTACATTACCATACAATTCACCTTAGTTAAATGCAGGCCTACTGCTTCCTGCCATACCGACTGCTCTGTTTGTCAGAGTGATTGTGATGGTGCCAGTTATGCCTTGTTATGTAACAGATACATCCAATTGTGTCAACTGAGCTCTTTATCCCCTAGGGATTGTGTACAGAGTGTAGTTAGAGGCTGCTGGACTATACATCTGCATTACTTACTGTTGATTGATTGTTATCCTGTGGCCCAGTCTATCTTCACTATTGTACTACTTGAACGCCTCGGCCTGGACAGCAACATATGTAAACTTTTCCAGACTACTGTATTAATATAACTGTTTCACAGTTGCATTGCTCTGTTTATATGTATGTCAGAGTTTAAACAGCTATATGACATGGCATATACAACTGTAATAGTACCCAAATAAAGCTTTCCCATGTATGCAAACCTGTGTGTGGTTTTATATCCTTTGATCTCTCTGTGGGTATATGTTGCAGGCAACAATTGTCATTTGTATGGGTGGCTCATACAGTGCCCAGTTGGTAAGGTGGCAACTGCAGGCATAGTGGCTGTTCCATATTGTGTGCACCTTCTACACATGCATCTTCCTATACATATCTGTGTCTGTGTGTATGTGTAGTTACATATATATATATATCTATATATATATATATATATATATATATATATATATATATATATATATATATATATATATATATATATATATATATATATCAGCATGGTTTACTATCAAAATGTCGGCAACCATATGGTCTGAAGTTCATATGGTCGACAGATATGGTCGATACATGAATATTAAGTAGTTCATTTGGTCGACAGATCATTTGGTCAACATTCTGCCGACTTTATGTTGACAACAGGCAAGGATTTCCCTTGTCAGCACTGTTGTGCGACCTCGGAGTTGTAATATATAAGTAGCAGGAGGTTTGGGGGGGTGCAGCGGGGCATAGCCCTCCTGCAAAAACACTAATGTTATTTGCATGTATCTGTCGACCATTTGAACATCGGTGTTTTAAATTCAATATTATGAACTTTATATGTAATGATTTCGACCAAATGACTGTCGAACATATGACTTTCAATCTTTCGATAGTAAACCATATCAGCATATATGTGTCTATGTATATGTATCTTAGGAATGTTGATTGCTTCCACATTGTACATTCCCTATGGTAGCCAGACTGTACTGCATGATATGTTACTAATACCAGCCTGACATCATAAAGGTGGGATGGAGTACTGTTAACATCTTGTGCCCATGTTGTGTCAGATCCTGGTTATGGGATTTGCAACAGTTGGAATTGTATTGCATGGCAGACGTGTTTGGCTGTGGGGGGGTGGGCAATATCTATACGTACAAGACATATGTTGTTTGGGCCCCCTCACCTCCATTAACGGTGCATGTGGACATGTATGTTCTTGTCATGTTCTTATAGGTTCATAGCTTCATAGGTTCATACTAGGCTATCTGCCCTAGGGCCTTTATAAGCCTAGCCAGAGTGTGTTTGGCTTTCCCCACCCATTTTAAATTAATTTTGCTATGCCTTTTTTCGAGGTTAGTATACTGTGCCTCTGTCTAACAGTGACAGAGAAGTGATACCCAGGGTAAACCTACGATCTCCCATCCACTCATCAAGATTCCTCTTGAAGAGAGTCAATGAGGGACTCTGCCTAACCTGGACTGGGATTTTATTCCAGAGTGAAGGGAACATCTGGGTTATGAATCTGTCCCTCCAGCATGTCCTATTTATTTCAGTGCTGAGGTTCAAGTCTCTCCAGCGTAGCTCGATGGGATTTTCTGAGGTGCAGCATGTCCATTAATTCCGGGTTGGACATGGCTTTATACGTCAGGCACAGATCGCCTCTGAGCAGGCGGTATGCCACTGAGTAGAGCTGGAGTTTCTTTAACTGGGCAGCATATGGCATCTGTTTGAGCCCTTTGATCCTCTTGGTGAGGTACTTTTGGGATCTTTCCAGTTTCTGCAGGTGTCTGGTAAGGTACATCCCAAAAGGGGCATTGTACTCAATTATGGGCCTGATGAGGGCTGAGTAAAGAGGCACGATGACCTCCCCTGATCTAGATGTGAATCCCTTCATGATTAGGTGGGCTATATAAAATGTTTTTCTAACCACTTTGGCCACGTGGTTGTCAAATGAGAGATTGTTATCAACTTGGGTCCCCAGGTCCCTAATTACTTCTTCTGTACTTAATGGATTACTACCTATGTGGTAATTTGTGGGCACTTTGTTTTTGCCAAAGGGGATGACTATACACTTTTTGGCATTTAGTTTGAGGCCATGGCTCTGGCACCAGTTGTCTGTTTCTATGAGGCCCTTTTGGAGGATGCCTGTGTCAGCTGGACAGTCGATTATGGCGCCCAGTTTGCAGTCATCTGCGAATTTGGTCAGCCACAGTCCTTCAGTGTTGGCCTGTACCTGCGAGAAATATATACTGAACAAGAGAGGTTCCAGGATTGAGCCTTGTAGGATGCCACTTGTAACTGGTTTGGAGTCTGACATGGCTCAAGCAATTCTAACCATGTGGGTTCTGTCCTTGAGCAAGTTTGCAACCCATCTAGTGACATAGGGGTTTATATTTAAGCTGGTGAGCTTATCTATAATGCCCGAGTGGGGCATTGTATCAAAGGCTTTTGCGAGGTCCAAGTAGGCTGTGTGTACCACCTTCCCCTCGACAATGGCCTTGGTGACTGTTTCAAAGAAATCAAGCAGGTTTAAGAGGCAGGATCTGCCCTTAACAAAGCCGAACTGGGTAGGATCCAGTGTCTGTAGGTCCCCAATATCTTTATTTATGAGGTCCATGATGATCCTTTCCATAGCTTTGCAGACCAAGCTAGTCAGGCTTATAGGGCGATAGTTTCCAGGATCCATTGAGGCACCACCTTTGTGGAGAGGGACCACTGTTGCTGTACGCCACTCTTTGGGTACATATCCTGTAGTAAGGCTGAGATTGAACAGTAGTTTTATGTTTCGGTTTAGCTCTTCTTGGAGTTCATGTAGGATGCAGCCCGGGACACCATCTGGTCCCATTGATGCTGTGTTTTTTGCTTTCTCTTTTATATCTATAGATATATGTCTGTATATACCTATATAGATGTATATTTATGCTTACATAGATATATTGTTGTACATATATAGACATATAGATGTAAACATATATATCTATAGATTTATGCATATGTATATATATATATATATATTTATTTTATATATATATATATATATATATATATATATATATATATATATATATATATATACATATATATACATATATAGATATGTTATATCTGTTTAGATATAAATATATATCTATATATATTAAATACATTTCCTGTACTGTTGCATGACTGGGCTGGAAGATATGTTTGTGAAAACATCAGGGTTATGTATATCTGACATGGCTTAGTGGTAAATCGCTATGGTATACAGGATCCTGGGTTCGAGCCTTGCAGAAGCTGTTTATTTTGTTGCTGGGCAGAACAAGGGCCATTGGATACAGATTGATTAAGGCACTTTTAAGCAGTTGTAAGCGGGTTTGCTCCGGTATGCGTGGAGGTAACCACTGTTAACTTCTGGTTACAATTTCTTGTACTTAGCTTCTAAATTGCTTAACCTGTGTAGGCTTTGCTTACCCCTGCACAAACAAGCTTAAACTCTGTTACTGCTGCTTAAAAGAGCTTAATCTTGCTTACTCCCTGCTAATTTCTTTAAAAGAAAAGAAAAAAAGGGTTGATAGCAAAGTGGTGAAAAAGGGGCATAAAGAGGGAAAGACAGTAGGGAAAATAGCTAGGGATCTGCAGGAGGGTGTAGGGAATGTCCATAGCTGCCCATTTCATCTACAGAAATAGCTGTGCATATACACTGAATTTGGAGGTAGATTTGGACACTCAAACCCATGAGAGAGGGGTGAGGACAACAATAATATGTTATGATGCCATTTAGACCAGATTACATGTGTTCAGTGAACACATGTATGAAATGGATAGCTATGTATGGGGAAACGAAGAGACAACAGAATTCCACATTACAACAATCATATAGTATAATTTGTGCAAACAAAACAATCAGCCCATATTAATGCAACATGTAAACACTAACAGCATTTGAAAAGCGAGAATAATTACAAAAATAAGCCATAGTAATCAAATTTAAATTGTAATTCCACGGTGAGAACAGCTGCGTCCAGAGAAACCTAACTAGAAGTTGGCACAAGTAAGCTGTTCAAAGCTTAGTCATATAAAAGCAATAGAGCAACCAAACGTTCTACAACAATTAAGATTGTCTAATCATATCAGCAACATTAATAACAAGATACTAGTAAAAAATAATAAACAACACAAAGCTTAAACATCCGGGTCATAAACTACTCCTATTATAATTACTAGTTAAAAGTACCGACTAAAACAAATGTTTCCGGCAATAGATAATATCATTGTCCAGCTGATCTAAATACCATTTATCAAAAAAATACTTTGCAGAAAACTTATTTGCATGCCGGTATAAAGTCCACGCTAGCCCAAAAGATAAAAGTCGCAGTGCTGGGGCGACCTACCAAAGTTGGTGTTTAGCCATGTTCAGGGTTTAGCTCATTAAAATTTGATTAAAAATTGTTAATGTAAGGTCAGATAGTAAAATAAATATATATAATATAATAAAAAATAGCTGATACCTCCATCACAAGAGCATATACCATGTTTAGTAAAGTGATAACCACTAAAGACTGGCCAGATTTAACTTCCACTTCTGGTTCAACTGAAATTTCAAACTGGCTGATTCACACTTAAAGTATAATTGTTTCATTAAACCTGTGTTCTACACTTACCAATGTTTTCACAATTCATCCTCTGTTATTGAACTCCAATTATTGGATAGTGTAAAACAAAATATATATCAAGTTATACAAATAAGAATACATATATTGAACAAGTACTGGCATCCAGTAACCGCAGCTAACTACGCCAAAACGTGTGATCTGCACTTTATATAGATAAATAACACCCTTCGTCCTTAGTTAAGAGTTAGACATTTCGATGTAAACATCCTGAATACGTACCAGTGCAGCAGAGGTGGTACATGCACAGTATAGCACGAAAACATCATAAGCCCATTGTAAGTACCGCCGCCATTAGTTTCACTTATAGAACGCAGGGGCAAATGCGCACATCTTCCACCCCAGTACCACATTATAGGGTGTCATCAGCGCCATCACATTGCTTGATCTTATTTTATTCTACTTTATATACTATGTCACAATTTAGCCACAATAGCAGTTACCATCTCATCATACCTTTCGATCGGCAGACGTTCTCTGGGGTCCAGCCTCTTGAACACCCAAAGTTTCTTTACATTACATCTCGCTCGTGATCGAAGCCATTTAGCATCTTCGGTTCCTTATAATAGGGTTTGTAGCCGGCTGCGAAAGTTCTCATTCCAGCTACTAGGTGCATCCATCATAGGGCTCTAGAAATATCTATTTCATCCTAAAAAGCCAACTGGTGCCTAACCATTCCATGATGGGCAATATGCCAATGTGTCGCCATCAAACAGCATGTGATTGGACCTCTGCTCTCATACCCTTTTCTTGCAAGTTAATGGAACATTAGGCCCCATAATCCCCCATGTAGGAATGTGTTTCTGCAGCATGACTTCCAATGAAAGGAACTGAACTATGCAGGACTCTGAAGTCTAGTACAGTGACTTCCTAAAAGAAAAAGAATTACTGGAAGCACTCAAGTCTAATTTACTGCTTAACATGACTCATTCAAATCACCTTAGCCTGCTAGCAGGCTTTCTTCATCCAACCAAATCTCATTAAAAAGGTCAACAAACCTCCTGTATAGTCCAATATGATGTATCAGGGGCAAATATTCTGCAGTATAAATTCATCCTCCCACTATAGCTGCAGACGATTTGTAGAGCTATTGGCACACTATGCTCCATCGGCCACGCTCAGCTTCTTTTATAATATATTTGTAAATCGGAGTGCATTGTAAAATTGGAATAATTGAATAACAAAAAGTAAACAATGATATGATATGTATTCTCTCTCAGAGTGATACTGAGACTTGGAGATAACTATATTCAGATTACAAATACATACTCCTATGTGTAAACAAACTGTAAATAAACTATATCACTCCAGCTGCACTTATAGACTCTAATTTTCATCTAATATTTTGGTTCATCTAATATTTTGCAAAACTACTAAACCGTATCAAAAACTGTTTGCTATTCAGAGTATAATATGGTCTTAAAGTAAATGGTAACAATAAATATAAGGGGTTCTGTATTAGGGCCACCTGTCCTGCCACCATGGGGGCTTATTGGGGGGGCGATCATTCACTATTCTATATATTGTGAAGAAAGCCTAAGAGCAAGCTATGAATATATGAATAGGTCAACAGAGTTTTAATTACTATGAATCCAGTGTAGTGTTTCTTTTTAGATGTAAACAACACTACTAGACTGAGAGGACTTCTCTATAATAGTTCTATTCATCAGAAGCTGCTACAGAAACAGTAGTTTTATAAAATTGTTGAACTTGCTTTGGTTTTATTCATTGGTTTACTTGCTCTATTGCTTTAATATGACGCACTGCAGAGCGACGCCATTGCGAGTGACGCTAAACAATCAAATCCAAATCTTGGACTCTTTTCTTGTTTTGGAACAACTAGACCATAAGCGTATAAATGTATGTCTATTTATTTAAATTTAAATGTGGATTTATGCATTATATAAATATTCTATTTGCGCTTGCACAAGTGTTTTATATGATGAATGACATCGAAAATGAAAAAATGTCTTATTTTTCTCAAATAATGGACGCTTTGTATGTAGGTTGTTATGAGACATAACATTCGCCCATTTTTTTTTTATTAAACAGATCAGTTATGGTCGGATATGGGCTGTGCAAATTTATATAACCATACTATATTACCACTTATGGGAGATTTGCCGAAGCTTTGGCTTTTAAGATATTTTTATAATATTTTTTAGTTTAAAGTATATAGTATATAGGGGACCCATTGCCGCGCTTGGTCAATGTTCCCAATTCTGAGTGGCTTTAAAGGTTTTAAACTTGTATGTATTACTGCGGGGGATATTTTTTTTTTTGGCAACAGATTGCTTTTTTTTTTCAGGTGAGAGTGGGATGTTGGGGAGGGATAGTAGGTATATTTGGGGAGGGAGGTTGGGTAGTTTAACAGACAAGACAAACAAGATGCGTAAAGGGCTGGTATATGACACATGTGGGGGATAAACACCTTGATGGGGAGGGGTGTTGGGAAATCGGAAACCCATGAGCCACCTAGTGGAAACAGTTGGAGTGAGGTCCCCACCCATGGGCAGTCACCACTACAATTTCACAGCCTTGAAGGTGGCTGTGCTGGGGTCTGAGTTGGAGAGCCAAGCCAACCCTCTAGTCCTGACACGTGGCCCTCGAGCTGGCGTAGCAGATCTCCAACCTCCCTGCAGAGCTCACTACGCACCACGACCCAGACCTGGCAATGGGTGACAGGTTTCTGCCCACACCCATTCCCAGGGGGGAGAGCCCCATCCCCTGAGGCAGTTCCACCCGAAGGTGGTGCATGACCAATGGATGATGAGCTCCCTGGTTGTGCCCCAGACGTGCTGGTGCCCGGTGTCACGGCCAGCTGAGGTGGGACAGGTGGGCCCGCTTGGACCCGCATTCCCATACATGCTATGGTGCTTATGGTTTATCAACATATGTGGGTTAGTAATAGTCAACACATTCCAGGACTAGGTATAACAGCATGCATAGATATTCCCTTTAACCCAGACACCAGATATGGAACAGTTGCATAGCAAACAGAACACATGCATATATGGGACCACAGTGGTAATAACAACAGCATGCAGGTATATTGATGGCACCATGCCACCAATGTTGGAGTATTTCAACATAGCCCATGCATAGAAACAGATTTAAATAATTATCAAACAATAGGACTTATGTCCCAACATTACAGTGGAGTCATCCACGTACCAATTGAGGTGGGTATTTAGTGTACTGTTGGAGATATGGTGAGGGGTGAAAAAGATGTCAATTAACAACTAGTATATTCCTGTCGTTTGCATTACTTTCCTAGTCAGTGCTGTTATCTGTACCTTACAAGTATTACTACACTACCCTATTGCCTTAGTTTGGACAGTGATATCGCTGTCGACAACTATATACATGGACTGGTTTTACCTGCAGTATACACCTCTTACCTGGTATACCTGTGGCTGAATTGTTTGTTAACACTAACTGTTTCTACACATACTCCCAGATTCCAGGTTGATGTTATGCACATACCTGTCCATCTCTTTTTGCACAGACTCTGGCCATGTCTTGACCACATGCAGGTGAACCGGGACATATGTAGACTATTCCCCTCATCAACCTTTAGTGACTTACAACACTCTTATACAGGATTTCCTAGACAGTTATATTATGTAGCACAGTGTGGGTGACAGTGATCAGTGATACCTTATTATTCAGAGCAACTGCAACACTCACAATGCCATACAATACCAGAGTAAACAGTATCAGTACAGGGTATCACTCTTTTATTTCTGGGCACAGTGTTCGTATCTGACGGACCTGTGGGAGCAATGTTTGTTAGCACTACCTGACTGTTGCCACACAAAATACCAGATTTACATTATTATTATGCACTTACATCTCACTCTGTTACTGTACACAGTCTGGTCACAGCTTGACAACATGGGGGTGTAGATGGGACATACTTGGCTTATTTCTCTCATAACAGTTGGGAATTTGCTAATGTGACGGGTTTGTTCTTATAGATGTGTGACAATCAGTTGTATCTTTTGTTTGCAGCTGATACATCTGGGATCATCCCACTGATTTCCCAGAGGGACACAGTGACAGGCAGCAGATATGGACCAATTTACTGGACATGCTGGACATATCTGTACAGTTGTGGGGTACGATTCTGTATGCAGACTACTACCACTCCCAGGATTTGAACCATGGCTGTTTGTGCTAAAAATACAACAGTTCACGTCTCATTTGTGTGTGCTATTTGGATTTTGTTGTCCGTCTTTTCACTGTTTTTTGTCTATGTCTCTCCCAGTGGAACTAGCTGACCTCTAGGGATTACACCAGTCATATACAGACATTCCTACACTTTTTTAATTTTTGTTGTACAGTGTGGGTAACAGTGATTAATACAACAGTACTATTACATGATTGCAAATCTACATTACCATATGACACCAGAGTAAACACATGCAGTACAGCAGTTAGACGTTCATTGTCAGGCTATTATGCTTTTATTTACATACAACCTACATGAAACTCTTCCTGCCATATTCTCTTCTGTATGCAGTACTTGCTTTAACCATACAGGTTTTATAAAGGCAATTGACTTACTAATACAATTAGATTTATTAACTATGAAAGTACATGCAAGAGTATTACTAACCTGCCTCGCATCACAACCTCTCCAAGGGACAGCAATGGACCTCCTGGTTCACAGCCCACTCACTTGCTGCTGTGAAGGACATAAGAGGAATATTTAGCCATACATATCCATAATAAACATGACCTGGCAATTATTAAACAGGTAGTGGAGTGATACTTATACACTACTGGGACCTGCTCTGTCCTCCTAGCCTCTTGGATTCACTGATCCAAGAGATCCGCCTTTCACTGCTTCAGGTCAGCATAGTGATGCCTGACCTGCTTACCAGTTCAGGGTGTGCTAGTGACACTGGAGAGTTCACGGGTTAGACGGTTCCATGCTTCCGCTTTGTATTGGGATCCCTGGTACTGGCCCTGAAGCAGTCTCTGCTCATGGTCTTTGACAAGGAGTCCTCCCATGACTCTGGACTCCTGAATACCCCAGCGCTGCACCCAAAAGTGCACTCCCTCTTCCATTCCAGAATGGTGTCTGCAAAGGGAAACTACAACCAGTTATGATATGTATTCCCACCTGTTGGGTTTAAATAGGGCCGATTTCCTTCACTTTGCTGTGATTGGATGGTTTTGAAAAGGCTAAGCTATGAGCAAACCTGCTTACCTAAGGTTGGCATTGTTTAAAGGGGTATACCACCGGGCAAATTGAGTTAGCTGGCCTACACATTGCTTACACCTACTACGGTGGCCTGTGCAATGCTTAGCGTTGCTTAATATTTACTTTGCATTACATTTGCTCTTTGGCATTGATTTATTATTCATTACATGTTATATATATGTCTGGTATACATGATTCATGTGTACGTACACTCTATGGGGTCATTGTGTTTATTAGGGGACTTCCATTCCATTACAATTACACCTCACATCTGGGCTTACTTCAGTACTCCAATTCACATGTTTATGTTATGTAGTAGGTTATAGGACATATGACTGTATACAGATTCCTTTCACATGTTAAGTTTGATTTTCCTATAGTGAGGATTTGTTTGGTGATACCTCAATCTTATGTATTGCTGTGATGGCTTATGGTTGACTGTAGTGTATAGGGTCCTGGGTTCAAGACCTGCAAAGGCTGTTTATTTTGTTGCTGGGCAGAATAGCAGCTGTTGGATACAGAGTGATTAAGGCACCTTTAAGCACTTGTAAGCAGGTTTGCATGGGTTTGCGTGAGGGTAAGCAAGGTTAACTTCTGGTTAAATATGCTTACAGAGAGTTAGCTTCAATATTGCTTAACCTGTGTGCACATTGCTTACCCCCACACAAATGGCCTTAATCCCACTTACTAGTGCTTACATATGCTTACTGCTGCTTACTACTGCTTAATAGTGCTTACACTTGCTTACTAGTGCTTATCCCCACTTACCACTGCAGTAATTTAGACAGTAATGTTTAATGGTTCTTGGGAAGGCGGGGATTTGGAAGCTGTATAGAGTTATCATTCATTACACATTTTGCCTTCCATCTGTACCCCAGGTTCCTGTGTACATATACTGTATGGGGCACATGTATTATCTGTGGACTTTGCAACGTGATGACACTGACACCTCACATCTGCATTTAATGCAGTACTCTCGTTCACAAATATTTGTTATTTAGTAGGTTATGCAGCTAAAAATATTGGTCATAAAGTGATTTGACATGGAATATGGACTGTACTGCAGTGGGACTCGAACTAGGAATGACTGCTCGTAAGGCAAATGCTCTGCCCACTACACTATTGCTGCACTGCTTCATTTGCATATATCTTGCTTTTTACCCTCTTCTGCCATTAAGGCTGCATTACCATAGCTAAACGATGGGCAACCCACACACCTATGGTTAAATTTAATCTGTTTCATAAAAAAAAAAAATCTTTATATTTGTTGTTTTAACTATTGCTTTTGTAGACATAGGGGGATGTTGCTGGGGGTATGCGTACACCTATGAGCGGTCTTGTGCTTTCTTTTCTGACTTGTCTGCTATTCTTCATTGCAGGGGCATGTATATTCTGAGAGCTCTGCACTCAGGCACGCCCCCTGCACTCTTACACGCTCTGTGTCAGATTAGGAGCTCAGGCAGCGCCTTCATTAATATGCATGGTGCGCTGCCATCCTGCTCCTAAAGGGCGCTTCCGTGCAGGATTAAGCTAGTCCTGCACAGAAGGATAGTGAATTTGTGGAGTATTCTTTTCAAAGGAGCATGCAGGCTGCTTCAATGCCATCAATAACTAAGGAATACCTTATATTAAACCAAACTGAGATGCTGCTAGTACAAATATTTAAGTTAACCCAGACATCTTTTCAGCTTAATGGAGATGTTCCTGTGGCATTCAGGCATATTGGGTTAAAATTATGTGCATGCAGAATTAACACAATGTCTAGAATAATTGAGATGATTTATGTGTCATAGGAATGCTTTTAGATTTACTTATTTAAAGGCACTGACTGTTGGCTATTACCTGCTTTTAATTTTCATTGCTTATATTTGTAACTTGGTTTGACATTAGCAATATGACTGGGTTTAATAATATGCCAGATACAGTCTCTGAACAGTGCAAAAATTTATTTTTAATTTTTCAATATAGCAGAAAAACTGCACAGAGAATTTTTTAGCATTTTTTCTTATGATTTATGGTAATTATTCTAGACATTGCTTTTGAGGAAAGATGTAAAGTTTTGACTTGCTCTATGGCCTTTGTTAAATTAATGACTGAACGCACATCCCATGCTTAGAAAAAGTTAACCATATACTGTTTATTTTATACAACTTTTCACAACTGCTCATTTAATAAAAAATGTGCAAAAAATCTGTTATTTTTCTAGTCCGTCTTTCATTCTGAATATAATCCATAAATGAAATTGTTATTATGTACTTATACATCTCTAAATTGCACTGATCATGTTGTGATGTGCAAAAAATAAAAAAAAGAAATACGTATTATCGCAAACACATTCTGAACAGGGTACTCCTGCCAAAATATGAAGCGAACAAATGGGCCAAAATAGGGACAGGTTTTAAATACTGCTCTTAGAAGGTGGCTAGAGTACCAGCACTTGTATTATCATGCATTCTCTGGTGGAAATAAAGTCTGAAATACAAATGTAGGCCATTATTAAGCGACAGCATTCCATAGTGATATGCCAGAAAAATACAACTTTTAAGAGGAACGGACCAAAAATACATGGCATAAATCTAGACATTCTGCAAAAATCTCAACAGTTGAGAGGTATGACAGCGACCTTTCAGGCCTGTCAGATAATGTTTCTGCATTCAAAGCAATTGTGATGTTACTGGTCTGTGCTTCACCCTGTGATGTTAAGAACAACACCAGAAAGTCCCGATCCCTGGCTGATGTAAAATCAGCCCATTTAGTTTTCTTTCTCTGTAAGGATGTTTTAGTGTTGAAACCATGTTTTATTTGAAGGATGCTTTTGCTGTCTTCATAGTGTTTATTGTGGATGGGAAAGCAACATTTGTACCTGCACATTAATCAGTAGAAACTGACACATAAATTTCAGTCTCTTTCCACTTTAGTAATGTGCATACTTAGATAAACACTATGAAGACAGAAAAAGTGAAGGAAGCATGACACATCCTTCAAATAAAATGCTGTTAAAACATCATTAGAGAGAGAAAGAGAAATAACCATATTGGAAATGAGCCATTTGCCCTGTTCGGAATCTGGTTGTGATAATACGCAAGTACCAAAAAAACTAAAAAATACATAATTACATACAATTTATAAGTAATTCACTAGTAATGACAGGCCATGATCTAATAGATGTACTGGGTAAAAGAAAAGTAACAGCAAACACTTATTTCTTATTAATGTTTGCAAATGTATGTTATGTATGTGTATACATGTCTGTATAAATAGAGATGGTATTAATTAGGTCTCTGACCATAGCCAGCTTATTGCACGACTGAGGTTTAAATGACAAGATATTTACTCTGACAGCAAAGCTTATGGACTAAATCTTGGCATCCAGGCTGAAATCACATAATAGACGGTTTTAACCCGAAACATGATCAACACACATTGCAGTGAATATACTATCAGTTTTAAAGAAATGAGAAACTGTAGAAGCAGGAAGTGTTTACCAAATTTAGACACTGGTAAAGTACTCAGTGAACACTCAAATAGCAGAATACGTATTTCTTTGTTTAAGTATTCAGGACAAATCTAAAAATAATGGAGGGACAACAGTTCAAAATCAGAGACAGCTTTTAAATATTGCTGTGACTCCCCTAAAAAGTTAATAGAACAGAACATTTTGCATCAACATGCATTTTATGATCAATAAGGAGCTTGACATTCTAATGTCTGACATTAAAGAGAGAATATAATCCTCAGTAATTTAACAAAAAAAAAAAAAATAAGAGTAGGCAAAAATATGAAGCAAAATCATGGATGTTGTGCATAATCAGGGACAATTAAAAGGTACAATCCGCAGAAACAATGGCGGAAGTTAAAAGCTATTAAAAGTGATTAGATACTTCACTCTACCATACTTTCTGTGTGTAAGTGTGGCACAGTGAAGTTCTAACAGCTTTTAAAATATGTTTTACATCCTGCCACTGTTCTTTGTTGGGCAGAACTGTCTTCTGTTAATCTTTACCATGAAGCCAAATCTTAATAGTGCTTAGAATGTCTTTAGCAAGGATTTGTTAAGCATTCCAAGCACTGTTAAGATTTGGTCTCACTCTAGGGAAGTGCTTAACAAGTTTAGCATTTTCCTGATTGTGGAGCATAATCATGCTCTCTCTCTATATATATATATATATATATATATATATATATATATATATATATATATATACAAAACAGTTGGGGGAAACTGGAGCCATGTGAAATTTAAGAGCTATGAAGATGCTGATAGAAACTCCTTAGAATCAGGAAAAAATAACCATGAACTGTAGACAAGCACATCTGAGAGTTCCAGGAAAGCAAACACAACTTATTTTAAAATACTTCTTCATTGAAAATAAGTTAGTAAATAGCTGAACCCTTTTTCCATTAACTAGGTTTCACCAAATCAGTGTCAACTTTTCCCCACACAACTCCCAAAGTGGGGAAGAACCCCTAAACCCCTATAATTTATACATACTATCTCCGACTGCACAACTGTGAAGACAGGAAATGATCACAGAATTAAGCTATAGTCAACTTGCCATACCTCTACAATTCCATAATTTGATATACCTAATCACTGACAATTTTCACAGCACATTCTGGCCACAATGATATAAACATGCAACAGACTGCGTTATGCGCATGTGTGTGTGCGTGCGTGTGGGTGTGTGTATGTGTGAATTACATATCTCTCTCTCTCTGTATATATATATATATATATATATATATATATATATATATATGTATATACATAACACACACACACACACACACACACACACACACACACACACACACACACACGCACACACACACGCACACACACACACACACATGTACACACTTGCATATATAAATTGATAGATAGGTAAATAAATGACAGAGAGATGCCACTAGTCAAGACTGCACTTTTCTTACCATTTTCTCATTTCCATTTCAAAATTTAAAAAATGCACAAACAATTGAAGATTGAAGTGATCAGAAAACATTAAAATCTTATGCCCAGAGGGATCTACTTGAAATGATCGACAAGCGAAAAGCACGACAACGAAAATACAGATACGAAAAACATGAAAGCTGAAATACCCAAAAGTGTAAATGCCCAACAAACCACAATCCCGAAACTCAACAAAACAAAACAAATCCAATTCCGAAAAACACACACAAGCACACTAAAAACCTTACAAACCTACACTAAACCTTACATACACATCTATCTATGCACTAACCTTAACCCAAACCCTAACCCTAAGGTCTGTCACTATCGTACACTTACTTTACTGGCACCCTAACCCTAAAGTCCGTCACTATCGCACACTTACTTTACCGGCACCCTAACACTAAAGTCCATCACTAACGCACACTTACCTTACCTGCACCCTAACCCTAAAGTCCGTCAATAATGCACACTTACCTTACCTGCACTCTAACCCTAAAGTCCGTCCCTATTGCATACTTACACAGTCGCATTCATTTCGCATGTCGGTGTTTTCAGCATCAGGATTCTGGACTGTTGATCATTTACATTGTCGGTGTTCCACTGTCGGTTTTCTCGTTGTCCGCGTTTTCAGCTTTCGTTCTTTTCAGGTAGATCCACCCAGATATATAACATACCAGGCAGCACTGGTTTAGATGGAATGAGTTTAGATACTTTGTGTTCAATTAGTTGTGTTTTGATAAGCTGAGTCTTGTGATGACTAAAATGACATACAACCATATTTAGTTATGCATGTATGTAATTCACAGATATATAAATTTTCCTCTAGAAACTATAGTACCATAGCCGGGAGAACCAGTCTTAATCAGACAAAGAATGGGTCTGACATTAAAAAACCCTTTAGTAGTTAAATGAAACCTTACTTAGCTTGACAAAGAAAAATACCATGACACTAAGTAAAACCTAAAATAGGGAAACTCTGTGATGGTAAGTGAAGCATACAAACATTATTTCAAACATAAGATGTTTACACCCATGTAGCTATGGAGAGACATGTGCAGTATGACTGACAGTCCATTGACAATAACACAAAAAAGCAATGAATAAGAATGGATAATCCATAAATCAAAATGCAGTACGGCACCATGCCATAGCTCAGCATATATGCATCTAACAAATGAATAAACATTTAATTGCAACCATATTTATAGCCAAGCAAACAAGAAACCTGATGGTTGGAAATATGTTTTATTTATCCAGCAGCTTGGCTAACAGTCTTCCCAAAAAGAACAAAACAGAATATTTTATTTACTATGCCTTTTATACATTTGCAATTAACCATCAGTCACTTAAACTTTACTGTTGCAATTACACTAGTAAGCACCCTTAGTTACTTATGTGCAAACTCTAGCAGTGCCAACCCTATTGATTACCTTTGGCCATTTACTCACCCTAAGGGGCTGGAACTCAGTGCATTCACCCTCAGCTAGCTTGTGTTCATTTTGCTCCCCTACCCTACCCCCAATACAGCTACAGTTATACTTCCCTAAGCTCACCTACAACCAGTCATACACATTATGGCCACTCTGTTTACTCTTCCCTCTTACACATAGCTATATTGCATCACACCTCGTTTCTTTTACTCCTTCTCTTCTCACTCTGCTTTTACTCCCCCACACATACCATTCCATTCAGTCATCTTAACTTAAACAGAAATACCTCAGTTTATTCTACTGATCACCCCTTCTTACATTTTTCAAACTCACTTTTCTCTACTATAACTGCAATATGTAGCTCTTTCAATTACTATCTCTACTTCGATTATATGTCTTACCACACTCCATTATTACCCAACCTCACTGCCACCTCCAGAACACTACACCATAATTCTGCTAAATAATCCCCTCTCAGCCTACTATAGCACACAGACTATACTCACATTCCATACTTTATTTAATTACAAATACACCAAAGAAGAGCCCAAATGAATAATTTAAAGGTGAAAACTAAATATAAAAAATTGTTTCACTACATACACCCTCTCATCTAAACTTGGTCTTGATGGCAACATACATTCTAATGCTGGACTCTCTCTACACACTTGCAACTCTACTACTTCAGATAACTCTAGCATTCTTCCTCCAAGGTAATAGTCTATTTTTGATGAACTTAAACATTAGGAGCATCTGAAATAAACTACGATTTTTACATGTGTGTATAACCTTATACACGCATGACATACTGATAGCCAAAGAAATCTTGCTAAAGCCAGGTACTAAAGACCAGAAAATTCTCTCCCCAGGTACAACATAATTAGAAATGACAGACAGTATAAGAAAGCTGGTTTCAGAGCTATAATATATATAAAAAAAACTTGAAATTACTTCCTACTCTCTCACCCATGCCAACTTACCCAGAGCTTAAATAATTATCTCTGTCCTGCAAATCAGCAAACAGAAGAGCTTATGCATCACTGTCTTCTATATTCCTCTTGGAATCAGCATTCCACTGCAAGAAGAAATCCTATATTGGATCTCTTACTATATCAACAAGGAAACCACTACTGCTACTTGAACAGACAAATGCAACATTAGGGAGTCTAACTTAGACTGGATCTTCACTACCACATCTAACAAAATTAACACTTCTGGCTGCCTACTCAACACCATCAGTGACCCTCTAACAGTCTTTACTTTGAGACAATCTAATCATGCAGTTAAACACATAACCTATAATGATGTGTGTAGAGTCTCCTTCTTCAGTAATGACAACTTCACTGGCTACCTCAACAAATACAACTGTGATATTCTAAAATATTTATCCCTAGATGACACCATAACTCACTTTAACAGTACATTCATTATACTAAACAAACTAGCTCCCATTAGATCATGACAAATCAAATCCAGCTCTACCCATGGCTCACAACAGAAACCAGACAACAAAGATGAAGCTTGGAAAGCATGGTCTTACTGACAAAACACCACAAAAATGGCAATAATTGAGATAAGTTAGGAGCTTTTTTAAACCAAAAAATCAAGTCAGATAAAACTAAATACTTTTCCAAGCTCCAAGACATCCACCGACAGAACCTTAAGCTTTTTTGGAATAAAATCAAAGACTATAACACCCAGGCCAAACTATGACTCCTTCAGCAACCACCACCATCAACGCAGTCCCTATAGCCTCCCAATTCAATATACATGTTATACAATGCACTCTGTCCCGTCCCAGCTTAACAACAAACTGCCCACCAGCCTCACTATCCCAAACAGTACTAATCACCACCAAAATCATTTTTCCTTCTAACTAGTATATACCTCTTCTGTCAAAAAAAAAAAACACATTGTAAAACTACACCAGCTACTGAAAACATGCCAACAGAATAGCTCAAAATCACTGCAGATGCTGAAACATACTATGTATCTATACTCATAAGCTAATCAGTTACAGACAGCTATGTCCCTGCCATCTGGAAAAAAAGTTCTACATCATACATAAAGGGAGAACATCCACCAACCTCTCAAATTATTGACCTATAGCCATTTAACCTCCACTCTCCAAAATATTAGAAAAAATGAATTCATTCCCAACACCTTTCTCATCTTTACAATAATAATCTCCTCACCAACACTCAGCATGGTTTCCAACCTCACCACAGCACCACCACTGCTCTGCTCAGTTCTACCAAAATCATAAACTCTAATAGAAACTCTGGCAACCTAGTATCTCACCCCTTCTTAGACATGTCAATAGCATTTTTATAGTTTCCCACCAACAGCTGCCCCATGAATTATTCTCCCTAGGACTCTCCCATTCATCCCTTAGCTGGTTCCACAGCTATCTCACCAACAGACTCCAAACTATAGAATGGAAATGAAATTTCTCTTTCTGTCTGTCTCTGTTGGCATACCTCCGAGATTTTTTCTAGGCCCTTTACTACTCAACATATTCACTAATAATCTTCACAAAGCTACCAAAGAAGCATCCACAGTACAATACAATATGTAGATGGTATTCACATGTTCTGCAGCAAGTCTACTGCTACTTTACAAGATGACTCAGGGCTTCTTTTCCTCAGTTGAGGCCTGGCTAGATGACTGCTAACTACTTTTAAATGCTAAGAAAACAAATTATGTTGTTTTTCCCAAATCTCTATCACTGCAGAAACAATCCTTTATCATATCTGAAAACAGTTTCCAGCACAAAGCTTCCTGGTGTCTTAATTGATTATGTTAAATATGATCAACATAGCATGAAGCCATCAAGAAAACTCACCAAAAGTAGAGCTTCCACTACAGAAACAAATCTTTTCTCACTGACTACTCTAGGAATTCTTTCGCAACATCTTACTTTCGCCCTTCACTTCTCTATGCAGCACTTATCCTGATTAACCTTTACTCTACCTTAAAAATAAACTAGAGGTTTGATACAGTAAACTAGCTATGTCTGTACCCAGCTTACCAAACTGTTCACACCACTGTCTAGCATTGACGTTCCTACACTGGCACATAGTACTTAATTACCTTGCCTATTCCCAGCTGTTTATTCCTCATAAAATAATACAAAAACCCATCACCTGCCCATCAGTATAAAACATCTTGAGACAATACTTCCCTCCTAGGAATCACTCCTCACAGAACAAATATCTCCTGTCCAGTATCAAGTCACTTAGTGCAGTCATCTCACTTCACTCAACCTATGCTGCTAAGCACTGGAACTCTACCCCTCCCCACACACACAAAAACAAGACAGCATTACTACACATTTCAAAACACAACCTAAAACAACACCTAACTTCCTCATAGCTATGTTCATGCTCTCATTTTGACTAAACTACCTTTCTTTCTGTTTCTCTTCTATTGACAATCTCTCTCTTATGAATCACCTTGAATCTATTATATTTCTTATCCCTGTCTTTTTCACCTTAATTTCCACTACTGCCCCTAAAACTAACCTATATTGAATCTCCTCATACTAATACCCCCTCCTTACCCATCCCATCATCTTATCTATCTACTGTTATCTCAACCTTTCTGCTATTAGAACTTTTATATTTATGTTTTTCTTGATTATTTCTGCTTATATCCTTCCTCCTCCTCTGTTTTCCTGTTCCTGCTCTAGTGACATCCTACCTCATGAATGTCAATATACATATATTGAATCCATGGGCATTACCATTGCTCTTGTATCTCCAGCTATTACATATTAACATGCCTCTGACTTATGTAAAATAATATAACTTATAAAGTATATGATAAATGTCTTTACTATTTGTTTCAATACTATCTGCAAAGTAATGTTTAAAATGTTTACTTTTTATTGCTTTTCATTCTAAATATGCATTTTCTGTGGACCTTTTCTCCCCTGGCCTCCGATAAAATTAGGACTTGTGCTCAGTTGGACTTTTCTGGTAAACAATATCTATATATAAGTTCATAGGTTCATAGGTTGCTACTAGGCTATTAGCCCTAGGGCCCACACAAGCCTGCCCACAACAATTTCCCGGACACCTTCTCCCACAATATTTACTTCCCTGGACCCTTATCTAGCAGGGTGACTGACGTGATCCCAGGATGAATTTCCTATCTTCCATCCAATTGTCAAGGTTCCTATTGAAGAGGGCCAAGGAGGCGCTCTGCTTGACATGTATGGGCAGTCTATTCCAGAGTATGGGGAGTCTTTGTGTCAGGAACCTATCCCTCCAGCATGTTTTGTTCATTGTGATGACAAGGTTTAGATCCCTAGACTGTGTGGCTCTGAAGGATTGGGATTTCTTTAAGTGGAGCATGTCCAACAGCTCACGGTTTGACATGGCCTTGTATGTTAAGCAGAGATCGCCTCTGAGTAGACGATATGCCAGAGAGTATAGCCAGAGTTTCTTTAGATGGTCAGCATAGGGTATTAGCTTTAAGCCTGTGATTCTTTTAGTGAGGTATTTCTACAGCCTTTCCAGCTGTTGCAGATGTCTTGTGAGGTACATATCAAGTGGGGTGTTGTACTCTATAATATATATATATATATATATATATATATATATATATATATATATATATTTTTTTTTTTTTTTTTTTTTTCACCTAGCAAATTTTAAAAGTAAAGCCACAGGAACATAAGACAAATAAACCATAGATTTTTATAACAATGCATCACTGCAAGGACAAATTGCTAAATTTTAAAATTAAACTTGCTTCTACTGCCCTTAATAATGGCAACTTGTCACATCCTGTAGGTAAATTTATAGTGGCCAAAAGATAAAATGTAAAATTATTCATAATTTCTCCATGAAGTCATATGGCATGCACTGATACTGCTCTATCTTGTATCTTTTACTTAAATCTCTTTTATGTTGCTGTAGTCTACATTTTACCATTCATTTTTGTCTGTCTTAGACAACATTCAAACCTTGTTAAGTCACATTTAATTCCATAAATTACCATTTGAGTGCAATATGAGAATTTCCTCTTAGTCTTAGGTTTTTTTTCTTATTTTTCTTTTTTTTCGGGGAGGGAGTAAGATATTTTTACAAATTATTTTCCTTCTACAAGAATACATGTCATAAATACTTGACTCAAAAAAATCTGAATTATCAGTACAATTTGAAAGAAAATAATTCTCCCAAATGCAATGCCTTTTTAAAAGAAAAAGCAAAACAATATCTGCTAATTCATCTTAGTAACATTACAAAATTATGAGAAAATGTAATATATTTATTTAAACAGAACATTTGTACTATTGTTTCTATCATACACACCATCCTTCTTTATACTCACACTCATATATGTCACAACATGAGGTGTTTTGTCCAGTTGCCTCTGCAGTGCCAAATGCTTTCTGTTTCATTTCTTTTTATTTCTTGTCCGTAACACCTCATTTTTAAACTGTTCTTCTCTACTACTGCCTTTTCTAAGTCCATTACTTTAGTAGTATTCCTAACGTATTCCCCTATTGGTAAAAATGTAATCAAGATTTAATTGAGGGATATAGATGAGCACAGCTAGCATGTAAAAAGTCTTAGCTGGTATAGGTCTTCATATAATTCACTTTGTACCATACAACCAACCTTTCCTGATAAGGTAATGTCCAAAACATTGATCTAATTTTTGATTGTTTTGTGTGCTGATTATGTCCCATATTACTGCTTAAATACAATGCATATGTTTTAATGTATTGAATCTCTCCCTTACATTAGAACAATAAATTGTCAATATCTCAATCACACAAAGTAGGACTTGCTCTTTAAAAATGTATGTGTATTCATAAATTCTCATTCAAAATCCATCATAAAAAGACTGGTATAAGAACAAAAGGAGCTACAATTGCTGTTGATCTTTTGTAAAATTATTCATCATTGTACTTAAATGTGTTATGACACAGATATTTAACAATACAGTACAAAGTATGGATACAGTTCTTCCCTTATATACTGTTCTACTGGCCTTTAACCCATATGTATGTTGCATGGAAGTACAAGGATTTTTTTTGTCCAAAGCCATCTAAAAGTAACATTCTTCCCAAGTTACCTCACTAACTTTTTTACCATATTAGAAGTATTTTTATTTTGTTGCATATGACTGTACTTTACTCATAAATAGTTTACAATTATATTCAACATTATACCTACTCATTCTTGGAGCTCACCTTCAGTTGAAACTATAGGGTGATTCCCCCCATCTTTATGAATTTTTGGTGCTGCATAAATCAAACCCATCTGTGGATGTTTCAAATACAAAATGTTTGCATCTTCTTCAGATAAAAACTAATCTATTTCCTCTATATAACAATACTAATAATCTTTTATCATATTCAACAAGAGGATTTTTTTGTAATTTAATATATTCAGTTTCATCATTCAGCAGTATTGACACATTTTATCATATCTAAACCTGTTTAAAACAACTATGTCTCCTCCTTTACCTGACTTACTTATTACTAGGAATTGCTTCATATTGTTTAAATGCTTAATTGAATTCCATTTTGTTTAGTTAAATTATAAGTTTTGGGTCCTTTTACATTGCATAAAAATGCTCGATATATACCATTTCAAACACATTAATGATGTTATTAAATACATTAGGATAAGATTTACTAACATAGCCTCTCCCCGAGTCAGATTCAAAGTCCACTGCTTTATAAATGCCCATTTGATCATCTGAAAAAGTGCTATTTTTATCACATGAATATACATAAATATTATTCATCTCACTTTCATATAATTCTTCAAAAGCAGTTTCAAAACTTGTTTCACTACTCAACATGGAATTGTTTACATTTCTTGTCCATTTCATTTCTAGCATGCCAATACATTTGTCTTATATTTCTGCATAACTTAAATAAATCAATTTGCATGTCTTCTTATGTTACGAAATTTGTTGGCACAAAATGTAATCCTTTGCTTAGAAGGTTAATAGCTACATTATCCAACTCAACATCTGACAGATTCAAAACCTGTAAGCCTAGGTATACAAATTTGATCGAATACCTATCATGCTACTGATTCTTGTGTCTTCTCCTGCATCTACTACCTCAAAATATTCCTCTTAAACTTATTGTTTTCATATCTTCCGTTATTTATCTTTCAGTTGTTCCTGCTGATACATCTTCTTTAAAAGAAAAAGAATGACTACTAGTTTCTCAATTTAAAGAAGCATTAGAAGCTCATGATGATAGAACTAGTTTCCTTTCACTGGAACTTTCCTCATCGAATGAACACTTTTCTGGATATCTTTGCCAAGAAAAAATATTATTAGCATAATCCCTCTGATCTCATAACATTTTTTTCTTTGTGTTCCCTACTATTATCTTTTCATAGGAGTAACTTACATTTTGCACACCCATTGAGTTTCAAAATGTTCTGTAGGAACATTAGCTCTTACTGTTATCTCTAGTTCTGTAATCTCTTCTATGAGTATCTTTATGTTTTGTCAACTTCTATCAACACCTTCAATAATTATTTTGCATAAATAAGACTGTTAATCATTATTTCAAGGATATAATTATCTTTAGTGGGAAATGGGTAAATTAGTTGTCTAGTCTTAAGTCTCTAGGAGTTAAACAGACCTAATTCAATATGCTGTAACAAGGTCAACTTGTCATAAAATACATTGACATGTACCGAGTGCCTCTTATTTGGTCTATTCTTGTTATAGCCAGAAAAGTAATTGCTAAAAATTAGAAAAGTAAAGTTAGCCCCTCTTGTGTTGAATTTATTAGTGTGGAAAAATTGTTTGCCCTAGTGAATTGCATACTGTAAAGATGAGAACTTTTAATATCTTAGCTTAAACGTAAAGACTTGCTTGAAAATATTAATTGTTGTTGATGATTCCAAGTCAGACTGCTGACCAGTCATGAGTGGAGTCCCACAGAGTTCGGTCCTGGGTCCTCTCCTGTTTGGTATCTACTTCTCTGAAGTCCAAGCCAACGCGAAGGGACTTCGGCTGACAACGTTTGCAGACGATTGCAAGTTGGGAGCTATTATTATCTCCCCAAGTGATGTTGACATACTACAGAAAGACATCAGTGAGACCAATGACTGGTATCAGAACCATGGCCTTAAGCTCAATGCCAAAAACTGTGTCTTCATCCTGTTTGGGAAAAAAACAGTTCCCTTGAATTACCACATTGATGGTAGTCCACTGAACACAGAAGGCATTATAAGAGATCTGGGAACACAGGTTAACAGCAACCTCTCTTTTGACCACCACATTGCAACTGTGGTCAGAAAGTCCTATGTGGCACATCTCATTACTAAGGGTTTTGCATCCAGGAAGAAAGAGGTCATTGTCTCCCTCTACTCTTCCCTCATTAAGCCAATCATCGAGTACAATGCCCTATTTGGCATGTACCTCACTAGACACCTGCAGCAACTGGAGAGGCCACAAAAGTACCTCACAATGAGGATCCTAGGCCTTAAACACTTGTCCTATATGAACAGACTCAAAAAACTCAACTATTCTCTGTCTCATATCACCTACTTAGAGGAGATCTCTGCTTGACTTACAAAGCCATGTCTGACCCAGCTCTGTTAGAAGTGCTACATCTAAGAAAATCCCAATCCCTCTACACCACATGCTCCAGAGACCTCAACCTCATTACCACAATCAACAGAACATGCTGGAGGGACAGGTTCATAACCCAGAGACTGCCCATGCTATGGAATGGACTTCCCATACATGTCAAGCAGAGCACCTCACTGGCCCTCGTCAAGAGAAATCTTGATAAGTGGATGGGAAATAGAAAATTCACCCCGGGGATCACTCCAGTGGCTCTACTTGACAGAGGCACTAGGAACTAAGGTTGGGTGGCATGATGCCAGGGTAATTCTACGGGCTAGGCTTATAAAGGCTCTAGGGCCATTAGCCTAGTACACACCTATGAACCTATGTCTAACATTGATGTATTGATCTCTGTGTTAGAGAATAGCTTGCAGTTCCTGTAGGAAGAAGGGAAGTGTTTTATGACTTCCAGAAGCTGTACCACCTCTGAACAAGGCTCTAACTATGTGTATTGTAGTACATAGGTGCACCTATGTAAATAGTTATTTGTTTGTTTTATAAACTGATTTGTTTATTTATTGTTTTAAAACCAAATAAATAAAAATAAAAAAAATAAAATACACTAACTTCCTTCTTATCTAGGTTTTTCAAATGACCCATCTTTGTTTGTATATCAGGATTTTCTATACCCATCACTTCTTCCATAATGGAATGTGAGTTTTCAGTCAAGACTGCATTAACTTATATTGAGTCTCAAAGTCCAAAGGCATAGTAACACTTCTTACTTAATACATTATTTATTTCAGGCAGATTCTGAATTATTACATTTACCAAAATATCTATGATTATATTAAATGACTTTACTTACAAATCTATGTCAAACTACTATGCACACAACAAAAAGAAAAAAAAATACGAAACCAGATGTTTGGAAATATATTTTATTTCCCCACTGACTCATCTAAGTATAGTAGCTCTCCAATGATACATGAGTAAAGTCATATTTGCAAATGATTTCTGTACAGCTTGTATTAAATGCAAGTCAGTGCTGTGTAAAGAAGGTAAGCATTATCAAGCCATGAGGTATCCCTAGCAGGGTGTAGTCTATCAAATTACTAGCAGTATAGCTACAGCTAGTATAGTATTCTTACCATGTTCATGAACAAGTGAAAGTGGACAACCATCAGATCAACATGGTCACACTGATATTGTGAATAGGATGTTACAGCAGCATACAATTAAGTGGGGCACCTAGAGTCCATAAACAAAGCATATGCTGTTATGCATTGCCAATGGCATGGTCTCACAATGGCATGCTTGCGCATACAGACACACACTCACACAAAAACACGCACACTTTAATACAAATGAACATGCATACAATGATCTAGTATTCTCAACTATTACAGCTAGCAAGTGTTGCACATAGTTCCACCTCTGCTGTTCTCTACTTTCCACCTATCCTACTCTATAACTGTATTTTCCATTCTGGGATCTCATTCTTTCTGTCTATAAACTTATCTGAGAAAAATGTATTTCTTCATTTGTTGAATAAAGCTGTTTCCTTCTGTTTTCCTTTTTACTTTGTACCCTCTGAATTCCACTGTTATGCCTCAACTCTGTTCCCTTACATTTTACAGAAATCAATTCTCCTCTTTGAGTCTATTGAATAGAATTCAATGCTACTTAACATTTCTTCATGCACCAGTTCCTTTTACTACTACCTTTTCCAATGGCCTTTTATTGTATTCTCACCTGTGATGATAGACGGTGCTGCCAGCCATGCCAGGAGAAGTAGGGCAGTGGGTGAAACATATGCCAGCACAGCTAGTCGGCATTTTGTAAATAATTATATGTCATTTGTATATCAAACTGATTCGTACAGATGCTTGTGCTGAACATGTATTTGTGAGGTTTACTTGTATTAAAATGCACCAACAGTGTGCCCTGCTGGAAAGAAAAGAAATGTGCATGCATTATTGTAACTGTTAAAATGTATATATTGTAACTGCATATTCTGGAGGGGAAGAGCTTAATCCACCTGACTTTGAAATATATCAGAAATTAAATTACCTTATGGGTTAAGAAATAAATATGTTATCCCACAGTTTTGAATGGAGCCAGATATGCAACATCTGTGCTAGAGAATAGCTTGCAGTTCCTGTAGGAATAAGGGAAGTGTTTTATGACTTTCAGCAGCTGTACCACATCTGAGCAAGGCTCTATCTGTGTGTATTGTAGCACATAGGTGCTAAACCCTGGTAGCTTCTAGTGATGGGGGATAGTGTGGGTAACAGAGTCAGATGATCAGATATATGTGATGTCATTCTGTACAGAAATAATGTTTTAATATTAGAGGAGACTGAAGTCTCAGTGGAATTCTATATTTGGTCTTGGATCTGACAACAAGGACCACTCACCCAAATCATCTTGCCTTGCTCTATTCAGTAAGTAGGAACAGTAATTATTTTTGTCAATCAGGAATAGATAGTGAGGCTAGCTAAATCCTGTTTTCTATAACTGAGTAAAACTTTCCATTGGTGTTATTTTTAATATTCTCTGTGGATGAAACTCTGGTGTTAACTTTAAATAGATATTTAGTATGTTCTTGTTTTTTTATTATCTATTATTAAATATATTTAAACTTTTCATTGTTGCTGGTCCTTTTAGGAAAACATCTAAGTTTTGAGAGTATTTGCACTTATTTATTTGGTGATAACTTTGGCCACTCCTGAAAGCCTTGCTGTTTGGTCAACATTACCATTTGTATTAATATTAATTTCACTCACTATGTAGAACAGAGCATGATTTATTTTGCAAAGAAAATGATACGGAACACTTGTAAGACACAAAATGCATTATTACTTAAACAAGTAGCACAAAACTCATTATTAGTCAAATGAAAAGCACAAAACGCATTATTAATTAAATCAAATGTTTGAAACCATGATATTTGATAAAACTAGCAGGAATATTCATATGGGGTTCAGAATTAACTTTGCTTTGCATAACCAGCATGTTTAAAGTAAAACAAGCACAAGTAAAGTATAATGAGCATGATACGGGATTAAAAGGTCATAAAGAGTACAATGAAAGGGCAAAATAAGCTTAAAAGCAAGGCAATTGCATGTTTTTTTTTAATAAAAGACCATGTTTTGGGGCACAAACTACTATTTTGCATTGACCAAAGCCAATCAATGCATAGATAGAGTTGTTCGAAGTATCTCAGATGTCCAAAGAGTTTGCAGAGTGTGTGCTTTGTTATGGTGCAATTATTTCAAAGAGTTTGCTGTGTGCAAAGTGCAGTTATATTGCAAGTGGAGTCAAAGTACAGCCATTTCGAAAAGCATGCTACGTACATTTATTTGCAAAGTGCCACTATTTCAAAGTGTTTCTTACACTGTACAGAGTTATTTCACAAAAGTACAGCCATTGTGAAGAGTTTCTTGTGCTGTGTACATTTATTTGCAGAGTGCATTCATTTCAAAGTGTTTCTTACTCTGAGCTTTTTTCTGCTATGCATATTTTATTCACAAAGTACACTCATTTCAAAGTATTTCTTACACTGATAAGGAGTGGTTTCACAAAGTACAGTGATTTTAAAGTGTTCTTATTCTACAGAGACTTATTTGGCAAAGTGCAGTTATTTCAAAGAGGCTGTTGTACTATTGGGCATAATTACGCATTCTAGCATATTTATATGCATGTGTGTTTGTACATAATTCCAAACATCTTCACTACTTTGTATTTATATGACAGAGGCATTTCGCAGACCCTGTCCAATTGTGTTTGATTGTAATATAGCAGAGATTTGGAGAGTATTTGAGCAGGAATATGATATTTTCATACAAGCAGCTTTTTCTGACAAAGATGCACATACAAGGGCATTCATTTTGCTTAACTTAGCTGAGTCAGAAGCCATTGAAGGACAGTGTTCTTTTGTGTATGCACCAGAAGTACATGCAGGAGAGGGGGAAAACTGCTATATTGTTGTACTGGCTGAATCAAGGGAGGACCCTGAGTGTTTGAAGTGTAAATTTAGAGAAAAGTGCAATTCCCAGACAAATGTTATATTAGAAAGGCACCTATTTTATACAAGAGACCAAAAGGCAGGTAAAACTTTTGCAGGTTATATAACTGACTTGAGACATAAGGCTAAAATGTGCAGATCTGGTGATTTGAAAGATGAGCTAATAAAGGACAGGCTTGTGCGTGGTGTTAACAATACTGCAGTGAGAAAGATTTTGCTTTGGGACAGTGATTTAATGTTAAGCAAAGCCATAGCGATTTGTCAAATTCATGAGCTTATAGAAAGGCACACAAGTATGTTTGCAAGTGATAAGAGCATGGTTCCAGCAGCCTCTAGAGCAAGCGTAGACAGCATGCAGCACATGGCAGGCAGAAACAGGCCTAAGCACATGGCAGCTGAAATCCCTGTGGGATTCCCTGAGAGGAGCAGTAACATTCTAGCAAGTTCCAAGGCTAGCTCAGTAAAGCGGACATGCTCAGTGGATTATATGGGTGAGTCATCAAAACCCAAGTCAAGTCTTATTGTTAACTGTCGTAATTGTGGAGCCAACCATGAGCCTAAAAGAGAAAAGTGATTAGCAATAATGCCACAAGTGTAAAAAATTGAACCACTTTCAAAAGTTGTGTAAATCAAGTAAGACGTATTCAGTTATGAAGAAAGATTACTCAAAAAAGCAAGTTGATCATATAGAAAGCTGCAACCCTGTTTTCTATGTAGAGGGTATATCAGTGGTCTGTGAAAAGGTTAATGCAGTAGATTTGCTGGCAAAGAATGAAGTATTTTGTACTGTCCTGATCACTGGTAAACCCATGTAGGCAGAAGACCTGTGCAGTCATTATTAGGTCTCAGAGACAGTTTAAGAATTAAACTGCTTTCTTTTACCAAAGAAGTGTGTCATGTAAGCACATGTCCCAGTTTCAGTGATGCTATTTTATCAGAGTATGCTGATGTTCTCGATGACAAGTTAGGCAAACTTCCAGTTGTGTACTCCATGAAAGCAGACCCAGAGGTCAGTCCAGTGGTCAGACCAGCAATGAGAGTTCCAATAGCTATGCAGGACAAAGTCAAGGTCCAGTTAGACAAAATGGTGCAGCAAGGTGTGATTTGTCCAGTCACAGAACCAACTGAGTGGGTGTCTTCCATGGTAGCTACTCATAAGAAAAAATCAGATGAAATCAGAATAGGCATTGACCTAAGAGACTTGAACAAGGCATTAAATAAAACTCATCATCCTTTGGGTATAGTCGAGGAAATTGCCATCCACATGCCAAATGCCACTGTTTTGTTCTGTCTTAGCTACAAAGAGTTCATTTTGGGAAGTAATGCTTGACTGCAAATCTTCACTACTGGCTACATTCAGTAGTTCATTTGGTATATACAGATTCCTCAGGATGCCTTTTGGAATAAATTCTTCCAGTGAAGTATTTCAGCATGCAATGGAGCACATTTTTTCTGGCTATCCATGTCCATTAATAGTAGATGATTTACTAGTTGGAGGCAATGGTGAAGCAGAGCATTATAGAAACCTCAGGAAAGTTCTGGACAGAGCGTGTGAAGAGAATTTGAAGATTAATCCTCAGAAATCTAAATTTAGACTACCAGAAGTTATTTATGTAGGTCATTTATTTACCAGTGCAGGCTTATGACCAGACCCTTCCAAGCAAGCAGCTATTTTTGAAATGCCAGCTCCAAGCAACGTCCAAGCTTTATAGCATTTTCTCGGTATGGTTAACTATTTGGGCAAATTTATCCCTGACTTTAGTGAGTTATCAGTGTCTTTAAGAGAGTTGACATGCAGACATTTTGTCTGGTCATGGTTAGAACAACACCAGAGAGCATATGATAACCTCAAACAGTAAAAGGCCAACCCTCCTACATTAAGGTACTATGATGTCCACAAACCAGTAATTCTTTCCTGTGATGCTTCAAAATTCAGTCTTGGTGCAGCTATTCTTCAAGAGAGCAGACCTGTTGCCTATGCATCTAGAACTGTTACCCAAACTGAGACGCAGTATGCTCAAATTGAGAAGGAACTTTTGACAATTGTGTTCATATGTTCAGAGTTCCATGATTATATTTATGGCTGAGCTATCCAAATCAAAACTGATCATCAACCTCTAGTCACTATTTTAAAGAATCCTATGCATTCAGCTCCAGCAAGACTACAAAGAATGATGCTCAGATTACAGAAGTATAATTTCAAAATGGTCTATACAAAAGGTAAAGTTCTTTATCTGTCTGATAGCTTATCCAGATCACCCAGAAATGCCATGTAACAGCATGAGGCAGATAAGTTTTACTTTGATGTCATGGAACTGCATGATTTTTCTACCATGAGACTAGATGAGCTGAGAGATCATGCAAAGACTGATCCAATTTTGCAAAAGCTCAACTACTTCATCCATGTAAGATGGCCATCAAAGCAATCCTGTGTACCACCAGAAGTCCAACTTTACTTTCCATACAGAGGTGAGATGTTGATGGAAGATGGTATCATTTTCAAAGGTCCCAAAGTTATTGTTCCTACTTCCATACAATGTGAATACATTCAGATTTGGCATCATGGTCACCCATGTTCCAATTCTACCACAAGTAGGGCAAGAGGACTAGTATTTTGCCTCTCTATCAAAAGACATTGATAAAGTGTTTCTTCTTGTTCAGTATGTAATAGTAGTAAGCCACATTTGTAAAAATAGCCACTTCAGCTAAGCCATATTCCTGAACTACCTTAGTCAACAGTAGCCACTGACATATTTGAGTGGACCAATCAGCATTACTTAGTGTTAGTAGACTCTTACTTGAACTGGTATGAGATCGATTTGCTACCTAACCTAACATGCAGTGCTGTTATTACTAAGATGAAACATCATTTCTCAGTCCATGGTAGTCCACGTAAAGTTGTTTCTGACAATGATACCCAGTTTACCAGTTAATTGTTTCAGAGATTTGCAAACGAGTGGGATTTTATCCATGTTACTAGTAGTCCTGAATACCCACAGTCAAATAGCCTTGCTGAACATGCAGTACAGAGTGGAAAGCAATGGCTAGAGAGGTCAAAGTGTGACAATATTGATAACTTCTTGAATTTGCTTAATCTTAGAAATATACCCCATGATAACCTACTTGGCTTGCCTGCTCAGAGACTTCTATCTAGGCAAACCAGAACAACCTTGCCTATCAGTTCTAGTTTGTCGGTGCCTAATGCTAAAAACAACAGAGCAATCAAAGCCCAACTTTTTAAAAAGTGTTCTTCTCACAAGTCCAGCTATGATGAAATGAGCAGATTTCTTCGTCTGATAAAAGAAGGGGAGACTGTGAGGATGCAAATGGTGAAAGGCTTTGATCGAATTGGTCAAGTGAGAGGTATACATGCCGAGCTGAGATCCCACTTAATGGAATCTGAGGGTATGGAATACAGGAGAAACCAAAGGCATCTTCTTCCTGTATCAGAAACAATATTTCAGCATCGTACCTGTGATACAGATCTAGATCTCAGAGCATCCCTGACAATGTTCATACTGAACAACATGTCTCAGTATTCATTTCCATTCCTGATTATGTCCCAGTTGTCCCCAAAGTTGAACATTCCTTGATGACAGTCCATGTTGCTAGATTCAATTCTGACTTTTATGTTACACAATCATGTCATATTTCTAGACCTAGTGTAAAATACACAGCAACCTGGACATGATTGTTTTGTATGTGTCTGATTTTGTATGATTGCATGTCAAAGAATTAGTTCTGTATAACTGCATGTCAAAAGATCATTTCTGTATAATTGCATGTCATTGAATACTGTCATTTGATGTATGAACCATTTCTCAAAGAAGGAGGATGTAGAACAGAGCATGTGTATGAAACTTTAAGAAGCATCTCCAGATGTAGCACGTGCATATAAATAGTGAGGACATGCAGGCAGCAGTGCCATTTTGAGAGAACAGCCAGAGTGTTAATGTGTATGACTGTGGTAGTCAGTCTGTTTATAAGTTTATTTAAGTTTAAGTTACACAGCCTCATTCTTGATGTGTTTGTGTGTAATAAAACTGCTTTAACTGAACCCACAACTGTTTGTCTGTTTTATCCTGACCAGACAAGCAGCACACTATAATTGCGTACCACTGTAAAATCCTTAAAGTAGCTAGCAGGGGCTATGGTGGCAGTGATAACTACCTTATAGTCTGGGCAGAAGGGACACAGCAGGTGAATCTGTGCCAGCCTTTCCCAGGTGTGTGTGTGTGTGTGTGTGTGTGTGTGTGTGTGTGTGTGTGTGTGTGTGTGTGTGTATGTGTGTGTGTGTGTGTCTGTGCAAATCACATCTCAAAGAGTGTGTGTGTCAGCTGCTTGAAGCAGGGACACAAAGCACTGGTTTGACAGACAGGGTGTGGGGAGAATTAGCTTGGAACCCCAGCTAAGGACTCAACTCTAAGCTGTGCCAGTGGGGAGTCTTATTGGGGTCTGGACAGATATAGAGAGGAACCAGCCCCTGGACCGAGCGTGTTCCCTGGGTGCTCTTAAGGGAAATTTGCTTGATGCAGAAAGGTCTCCTTCTGGAAATACTGAGTGCATCCATTTGTATCCCAAGTCCATGTCCCTCTCCAGTGTCAGTGGTGAGAATTAAGGCTCCATGATTACTGGATGTTACATCACCTATAGCTTGGCAACCCTTTTCCTATACAGTTTCCAGAGCTACGCAAAGATATTACCATTTAAGCATTCAAAAATAATGAGCCAGCACGTACGGTTCAGTCGAACCAACTTTATTAACATCCAGATTCCTTAAATAAAGGAATCTTAATGAGTAAACAGCATACCGGTTTCGGCCATGTCATGGCCTTTATCAATGCAGTTCTGAAAGAATAATGAAGAAACCCGACCCCTGGTGGAACAACCTTATATACTCCATGTTTAAAGGGGTACATAATTTTATATAATGAACAAATGCATTGGAGCAAAACAGCACATATACCACATCATATAACAAAAACTTCAACATAATAAACATATTGACAATGTTCAATATCATCAAAAAAAATAAATTAAAAATAAAAAATAATATTATGGTAAAAATAATATACAAAAATTGTAAAATAATAACATACCAAAAAAATGAATACATATCTGCCATCGCCAAAATATTTAAGGACTTAAATGGTGATCAGGACAACTGGTCAGGACAGTTTCTATATATAAAAACAACCTATATATGGTTATTTCTATGAAAATATATATATATGTCCACCACCTTCCTGTTGGAATTGTTAATATGCATAGAACCAAAATCAATAAATGATACATAAGTCATAATGTATATACACAATATATATACACACACACATGATCTACAAAATTCTATTCTAACATATTTAAACCAGGTTTAAATAGACCACCCAATTGAATTATCCACCTTTGTTCCATTTGATCAAGTTTTTGATGCCATCCGGCTTTAAAACCCCTATGAAGGGTAATCCTATCTATAACAACAAACCGAAAGATGGCCGAAGAATGCTCCAAGGTATGTTTAAATAGGGCATTGGCAACACGTTTGTTCTTAATTGCACTTAAGTGTTCCCCTATTCTAAATTTGACAGGTCTAGACATTTGTCCAACATAGAATGCAGAGCAACTACATGTAACCAGATATACCACCCAGTCTGTGCTGCAATTGGCAAAAACCCTTATTTCAAAAATTCGTGATGTATTTTTACTAGAAAATTCTTTGGTTTGTTGCAAATGCTGACAAGCAGCACAATGCCCACAAGGATAACACCCCCTTAGTATGTCACCACTTAAAGTTCTTTGTTGTGGTATATTTGTAACATGTCTTTTATAATGTGTGAAGTGAGAATTCATATTCCGTCCCCTCCGGTAAGAAAACTGACAGTTTGCCGGTAACACCCTACCTAAAACCTCATGTGACAAAAGGATACCCCAATGTTGGTTAATGACATCCCTGAAACGATTGGTATTATTCCCATAGGTAGTCACCAACCTGATTGGTTGGATATCGTTTGTTTTATTGCCATCCTTGTTATTTGCTTTATAACATAATAAATCCTGACGTTCCATTTTGGAAGTTTGACCTTCAGCTTTCACTAATATTTGGGATTCATACCCCCTGGTTAGAAACCTGCGCCTCAAGTCCAGACTACATTCCAAATAATCTTCATCCGATGAGCAAATACGTCTGATTCTCATATATTGAGATTTCGGAATGTTGTGGATGGTGTGGCGTGGATGAGAACTGTTAGCATGTAACAAAGTATTGTATTTGGGAAACTTGCGATATATAGTAGTCGATAAAGTATTATCTGCAAGTTTGAAAACTTTAACATCCAAAAATACAATTTCTGAAAGTTCAATATTAGCAGTGAACCGAATACCAAAACTGTTATTATTCAAATAATCCACAAACTGTATTAAACTTTGCTTATCTCCACGCCACACCATCCAACAATCGTCTAAATATCTCCGCCAGATATCCAGATGTTGTAAAAATTTGTTATGTTGGTCATCATATATATACCCAGCCTCATAATATCCCATGAACAAATCAGCATAGATGGGTGCAAAAGAAGCACCCATCGCAGTGCCCTTAATCTGCCAATAAGCCTTACCTGCATAATAAAAGATGTTCTTTCGTAATACCAGTTCAGTGAGCTTGATCAAAAAGTTATTAAAGGCTAAAGAATAGAGATTTGATTTATATAGCCAAAAGGAAACAGCTAGAATACCTTGATCATGTGGAATATTTGTATATAGTGAAGCCACGTCAAGAGTACAAAGTAACCAGTGAGATTCTAGTTGAGAATCATTAATTATATTCAAAAATTCGGTGGTGTCCTTAATACGAGACCTAATAAACGGCAGCAAAGGTTTCAAATAATGGGTCAAAAAAGCTGACAATGGTTCCGTTAAGGAACCCCTACCTGAAACTATAGGTCTCCCAGGGGGATGCAATGGATCTTTGTGTATTTTAGGTAAAATATACAGATATTGAGAACTAGGCTCATCCACCTTCAGTTGCCCACCCACCTGTATCGTAATGATACCCTGTTGCACAGATAAATCCAAAAAATCATCAATTTCTCTCTTAAAAGAAAGAGTCGGATCCACATTTAGTGCCATATAAAAACTAGAATCTGCCAACTGTCGTAGAACTTCCTGATTGTATAATGAATGATCCAAAACCACAACTGCTCCTCCTTTGTCCGCCATAGTTATAACTATGTCATGATTAGTACTAAGCTCAACCAAAGCTTGTCTTTCTAAAGTTGTTAAATTATTTTCGGTAAGACCATATAAATTGGAGAAATGTAACTCCTTCATTATACACTCTCTAAAAATGGACACATGTTTGTTCATGGGAGGGACAAAATTAGATTTCCTAAACTTGAAATCAGAAGATCTTTGAGTATATTCCTGATCTGCAAAAAAGATTTTTAGGTTAAGTATTCTACAGAATTCATCAACATCTTGCAATAACTGAGTTTCTGAAACCGAAAATGAGGGTACAAAAGAAAGCCCTTTATTCAGCAGTTTAATATGTGCTGGAGAAAGTTCAAAAGAGGAAATGTTATGTATGTTATCATTTATGTCACCATTTGTTGTAACAGGGACTGCAATGTTATGTTGCCTGAATCTGTTCTTATGCTTCTTACCCCCCCGCCTCCTACCCCTAGCTCTAAAGGGGGGGGCTGTTTCCTTTTCGCCGCTGGGGACACCTGGCGTAGGGAACCTTCCCCATCCGTTAAAGAAGAAGCCTCCTCTTCTGATGTGGTGTCAGACATAGATTTATGTTGTCTTAAGATGGACCTTGGTCTTTTCTTATTATTATAGCTATTGCTAGATCTAAAATCCTGGAATCTAACTGATTTTTGATTTACAAAAGGTTTCCCTTTTTCATAGTCCATCAAATCACGATTAAACTTGTTAATCTTCCTTTTTGTAAGTTGTTTTTCCAATAATGAGAGGTCCTTAGCCAGGTCTGAAACTTGTTGTGAATATACCACTTCAGATTTAAATTTTTCTACCTCCCCACACAAATTTTCAATCTCTGTAAGTTGGCTCTGAATAGTCCTGTCATAATACCTTAGTAAACAATCAACAAATTGCATAGATGATGAATGTTGTGCCTCCGCCCATTCTTTGGAAAGCTCACTATCTATATTGGCCACAATAGGTTGTATATGGACTCTTAGTCCCCTAGGAGTAATATCCTTGACCTTGTAGGCTTTGAAAAGTTTCAAATGCCATACGTTCGTGCGTAAGGCCTTCATTTGTCTATTAAGCTTAGAAAACATGTTGTTGCACTGTGATGGACCATCCAATAATGAATTTGTAGAGTTCGGTCCTGATACATTATTTAAACCAAACACCTCCAAATTATCTTGATCGGCCGAAAGACCCTTTAATAACTCCCCAATGTCCATGATTTCAAATATAAGACACTCAAATATATTATAATATACGGACCCCGGATATCAGAGTGACCTTGAAAACACCCACAACCCCTGTCAGTTCGCGTATATAATGTTGTCCATGTTAGGTGTGCTATATTTAAAAATTATTCAGATAAACTGAACCCTTTGACTGTCTTACCATAAGTGGCCCAATATACAAGAAAACCTCTTCTACAGAACAACTCTTCATCAAAAACAAGGACCTTCGTCTTGATAGGCAATATAATAAAACAAATAACCAAATAATGATATCCGGAAATAATTCCAGAAAAAATATACTCATTTGAATGGATAATCCAACTCTAAAAAATATTGCCCTTCAATAGGCCAACATACGTCTCTGCCCAAAGCTCAGTTATATATTCGTATATTGCCACCGTAAGATATAATATTCACAACCTCCCATGGACTAATGAGGATTCAACCTGTTATAACCACACATCCATCTCAAGCAGTATTGGCTGCCTTCAAGGCCACTCAAAAAAGGATAATATCACTAAGGCCCCATCTATTCATGCCAATCCAACCCAAAGCCCATTGGGTCTTATACTAAATACCTACAAAAGGTATATATATATTTTGAGGCCATTCACCTATATATATACACATTAATATTATTAGGGATCTTAATAAGCCATCACAATGCCACACATGTTTGTAAAGGAAACCCTCTGACCCACAAGGCCCAAATAAACACTAAAATTCTCATAATTATAATCAAGTGTAAGGTGGGATATCTCCATTCACTGATTAAATATTAGAAAACCATTTAGGTTGTTTAAATGTGAAATCCAAGATGGACACAATCAACCAAAAACATTTTCAAAGTTATTAACACATGCCCCTGGAAGTCAACCAAAACATACCCTGTCCATATGTACTGAACATCACTACAATGGCCTATGCCTCATATTCTACAATTCAAGAATGTCCCGTTATTTAATTCCTATCAATATTGTTGTTACTATTTGTAACCATTGCACATAGTCTGACCGTTAGATCCCACTAATGTACGACATCCATGTACACCCACAAATATATGAGCTAGAAAAAGTTATGTATCAATCAAAAAAAATCTTATAAATTAATAAACAAAAAATATTATACATTAAACAATACAAAAAGTCCAAATATTGTCCAAATTGCTTTCCCAATTTTGAAATTAGCCAAGCAAAACGTCCAGAAGGTCCATTAGTTCAAACGCTCCGTATTCATGAATCTGCAGTCACTCCGTTTAATGAAATACAGAATTTGTAGATCCCAGGGCCCAAGTGATGTAACAGTCCCGCCACATAAACGGCCCATGTATCTAAATAGTTGAATCTTACATTCGTTGATTAATGGCCCAAACACAATCCCATTGAGAATCCAAAAAAATATAAATAGCCCAATGTCCCAATGCAGACAAAAAAGTACCTCAAATGCGAACCAAACGAAATGGCCGTCAGTACACCTCCAGTTCGCATTAATAAACATGGAAAAAACCTCTCATATGAAAAAGTTGAAGAATTATATCTCCGTAGACACACACAATCCATGTAACACCAAGGTAAAGTCTCCCATCATCTTTAAGCTCCAACTCGAATTAAATAAACAGCGGTTCACGAACCAAATGTCCCCAGCGTGAAGAAAAACAGCTTAACAACTCCACACCAAAGTACGCGCACGCCAGACAACGTGCACGGCTCCAAAACCAAATAAGCATTCAAAAATAATGAGCCAGCATGTACGGTTCAGTCGAACCAACTTTATTAACATCCAGATTCCTTAAATAAAGGAATCTTAATGAGTAAACAGCATACCGGTTTCGGCCATGTCATGGCCTTTATCAATGCAGTTCTGAAAGAATAATGAAGAAACCCGACCCCTGGTGGAACAAACATACCTTGGAGCATTCTTCGGCCATCTTTCGGTTTGTTGTTATAGATAGGATTACCCTTCATAGGGATTTTAAAGCCGGATGGCATCAAAAACTTGATCAAATGGAACAAAGGTGGATAATTCAATTGGGTGGTCTATTTAAACCTGGTTTAAATATGTTAGAATAGAATTTTGTAGATCATGTGTGTGTGTATATATATTGTGTATATACATTATGACTTATGTATCATTTATTGATTTTGGTTCTATGCATATTAACAATTCCAACAGGAAGGTGGTGGACATATATATATATTTTCATAGAAATAACCATATATAGGTTGTTTTTTTATATATAGAAACTGTCCTGACCAGTTGTCCTGATCACCATTTAAGTCCTTAAATATTTTGGCGATGGGAGATATGTATTCATTTTTTTGGTATGTTATTATTTTATAATTTTTGTATATTATTTTCACCATAATATTATTTTTTATTTTTAATTTATTTTTTTGATGATATTGAACATTGTCAATATGTTTATTATGTTGAAGTTTTTGTTATATGATGTGGTATATGTGCTGTTTTGCTCCAATGCATTTGTTCATTATATAAAATTATGTACCCCTTTAAACATGGAGTATATAAGGTTGTTCCACCAGGGGTCGGGTTTCTTCATTATTCTTTCAGAACTGCATTGATAAAGGCCATGACATGGCCGAAACCGGTATGCTGTTTACTCATTAAGATTCCTTTATTTAAGGAATCTGGATGTTAATAAAGTTGGTTCGACTGAACCGTACGTGCTGGCTCATTATTTTTGAATGCTTATTTGGTTTTGGAGCCGTGCACGTTGTCTGGCGTGCGCGTACTTTGGTGTGGAGTTGTAAAGATATTACCATTGCCTTGTACTGAGGTAAGATAACATGCTTGTTCTTGTATTCTGCTTGTAATGTTAAACAGACTTACATTCTGCATTGTCTGCTACTTTCTCACTTTGGTCATAGTAGCGCATTGCTACATTTGACAAATATGTCAAGATTTTTTTCTTTGACATTTTGTTGGAGTGTACCTCTCCTACATCTGCAACTTTTTATTTATTTGTCTATTTATTGATTGACTGGTTTACTTATTTATGCATTTTACTGAGCAGGTAAAAACAATGGATTGCAGGTGTTCTTTTTATACAGAACCTTGTTACAAAAACTGCAATCAAAATACAGAATACAGCATAACAAAGAACATAGCCACAACTTTATTCTAATAGCCCATTTTAATTCATAGTATTGACTAGCTCTTGTCAATGTAGTGACATGATTATGGTGATGGTAACATGGATGCTTCTATCTTACTGCTTTGTAAATGTCCCACTTTTCTCAGTATTAAATCTTGGTTGCCACATGTTAACTCAGTTTAATAGCCAAGTTAAGACTCCTGTCAGATCTTCATGTTAGCTGTGTATACCTTCTTTATCATCCCAGACTCATCTCATGAATGGATAGATTAAACTGTTCTTCACTGTCATTGTTATATCTGTCAAAATGACATGCAGTGGTGTTGGGGCAATCTTCATGGTACCTCACTACTGTCCTCTGCTTCCTAAGACAGCTTTCATCATAATTTTTGTATTCAACAGCTTAGTGATTTATCTGTACAGCTAGTCTGTTTTCTTCCAACCGTTATCTTTAACTTTCTCTGTTAATATTCTGTGTGTTGGACAGTGACATGCCATGCTAAATCCATACAATTCTACTGATGTTTTCCTCTGCCTGTCTCTCACTCATATAGATTTGCTATGTTAGCCTGACAGGATTTTGGTTGTGCATCCATGATTTCTATTCTGGAAATTATTGTATACCAAGAAGTTGTTCAGACTTTCCCTCAGGATCTTGTCCATGATCTTCCCTACCAGTGAGATCAAGTTAATTGTTTTATAGTTTACAGAGACACTTGTCACACTTATTATAATGAACTGAAAGGGCCATTTATAAGATCTCCAACTAACCTGGCCAGAAGTTTCAGTTCCTTGGATACTGTTCCATCTTTTTGTTTTGGCCTCCTTTGATGTCAGCAGCTATTTCACTTCCTTTTTTCAGTCTGTAGCCCTGCTCCTCATCCATTATTTCATTCATTTCCAGGTGGGGAACACATGCCTCATTCTGCTTTGTAAATAAGGATGGAGAAAATGTCTTCATTATCATTGCTACTCAATATCCCCTAGTTTTTATTTTTTTTTCTCCTCTACATTCTTTGCCTTATCTGCCAAATACCTATAAAAGGCCTTCTCCCATCTCTAAGTCCATGAAGCAGTTCTGTTTCCAGTTTTGCCTTGATTCTTTTAATTTCTTAGGATGCAGTAACAAGACAAAATAACACTGTATAACAGAAATCAGTAATAAAAACTCTGCTTCACAGCTCCAGTATATAGGGTTCAATCATGATCTGTGGCAAATGTCTGGAGTTTACATATTTCTTGGCATCTGTGTTGGTTTCTTATGTCAGATGTTATTTTGAAAATCCTTTTTTTTTGTCTGCAAGGAACAACAGGGAAATGTTCACACATGATGTGGGTCAGATGTTGCAGACACAGGTGCTGCAATGACTGCATCCTGTAGTTTAAATCCTATGCAAGCCAACCCAGTCTCAGAATCCTAGAGCAGATGTCATCCTACACCAACAAAACTTTACTTGTTCCAAGGTAACAACCCTGAATTTAATATAATATAATATAATATAATATAATATAATATAATATAATATAATATAATATAATATATTTTGCTGCATTTTTGGGAGATCAGGAAGATCATATAGATTGCTGTATGCTTTTTCCTTTCAAGATTTATTTTTTATTCAGACATCTGAGCTCAGAAATGTGTTAGTTGTGATTTTATTTCTTACCTGATCAGCTGCAGTATATCACTGGCACATAAAGTAAGAGGACACTGAGCAGCTGTGTCACTGAAATGGATAGCAATGTTTGACAGTAGCATATGATGTCCTTCCATTTTACTGTTGCAGTACTCATTACATTAAAGATCCACTGCCAAGGGCGGCCCAAAGTCCGGCCAGTATAATAAAGCTGTTAGGTTGCTTTAAGGTACACTGTATGTCTCACTTATGCTCCTTGCACAGCATAAGGCATAAAAGTGACATCCAGATGTATCATCCTCAGAACTTCTTTGCTGCTAATCCAAATCCAATCTCTTGATTGTCAGTTTGAACACCCGTTCCGTTGCTGGTTCACCAAGCTGCTTGTGGGGTTTCATGTCATCCAAGAAGGGCAAAATGTCAGTGTGGGAGATGGATTCCCCATAAAGACCACCATGACCATTGTCTTTTTTGCTTAGATGCCTCTCATGACCATATGTCCTGTTCCATTTGTCAGGCTTTTGTACCTAAAACCCTTCACAATAGACTATCTTCTTTGGCACTTTAAAATCAGCATCTTAATCTACTTGCAAAAGACATGATGGAGGGTACTTCCCTCTCTGAGGCACAGCCGTCAGTGAAGAAGAAAGCCAAGAAGACTAGGATGGAATCTTCTGTTGTTAACCCTCTGCTGGATTTCTCTCCTGGGTTGAGTTAATGCCCGGAGGTTCACCCGGCTTTGTCATTGGACTCCTCTGCCACAACTGGGTTGGAGGCAGGCTGGGATCTGACTTTAAGTACATCTGAGGAGGCTTTGCAGATGTCCATTTCAGACATTCAGGGGAAATCATGGCTGATTATTTCTAACAGGCCTAGGGGTGTTCCTCAGATATTAGTAAGAGAAGAAATCCATACTACCATCGTGGAATGCCATCCTGGGTCAGATCCTGACAAATTTTATAAGGCAGACATCCCACTGAAGAAAAAGCAAAAGTCAAAACACATTTCTCCTGCTCCTAAGAAGTCACAGAGTGAATGGCAGCCCTTCACTCAGGATTTGTTTAGTGCTTTGATGGCACTGAAACCTCATCAGGGAGTTTCTGTTCCAGCCCTCCATTCATCCTCCACTGCCCTAAAAAGACCCAGGGAATGGGATTCCTCTGAAAATGAGCTGGATTCAGATGAGGAATCTTTTGCTTGTTCTTCTCAGATTTCTTTTTCTTTGATTATGGATTTGAGGAAGAGGAGTCTACCAGTTCTGATACTATCTTTGAAGAGATTTCCTTTGAGGCACCATCTCCAGGATGATGGAGTTCTTTAAATGTGATTGTGCTCAGGTCTCTTGGGTACATAAAAGATACTGGGACAAATTCAATAAAGCCTACACTAAGTGTAGATGATATGTATTCAATACAATTCTTATCACATTTGCCGTGCTTTCCAGTTACTCAGAAAGATTACACTAAGTGTACATGTAGTCTACACTTTATGGAAACCTTTATGACTTTCTGTTAATATTTAAAGCTGCAAGAATACCAGTAGGAAAACTAAAATTAGGAGGAAGAAGGTGTGAGTTATGTCTGTGATGTCTATTCATTCAGAACTGTGTATACCTAGTGTACACTTAGTGCGGGCATTATTTCAGGGGACTATGAGTTGCTGTAGATGGATTCTCCAAAACCTTCTGCTGTTACTCTTGTTTTGGCTGCCTTGTTGCATGCATTTTACAGTGCTTCTAAAGCTCCAGACTCTTAGCCCCCTGCTCGCAAGAAACCCTGATAGATCCTGTAGGGTGCCTGAGTTTGTACAAGTGTCCTTCTGCTGACCCCTCAGTGGTGTCTGTGGTTTCTGACAACCCCTCTCAATTGCTTGCTTCTCCCAAGTTACTTCCCTCTGATAAAGATAGCAGGACTACGGAAATGCTTGGAAAGAAGGTTTACACCTTTGCTACCTTGGCTTTTAGGGCTGTAAATTTTCAGATCCATATATCCAGGAACTTGTTGGCTCTCTTATCCCAGACTTGTTAGGCTATTTCTGATCCTCCAGACTCTGAGGGTAAAAGTTCTGCTGTTTCCCTGTTAGGGACTTCCTCCCAGGTGGCACGTCATTCCATCAAGTGTAGTTATGATGCAGCAGATGCTTCCTCCAGGGTTGCTGCCTTTGGGTCTGTGATGAGGAGGTATTCTTGGCTTCAGCTTCAATGTTTGCCTGATTATATTAAGGCTAAGTTGATAGATGCTCCTCTTGACAGTAAACACTCATTTGGTGAAGCTGCTGCTGATATGTTTAATTCCCTTCAAGATAAGGGCAAAACTTTACAGGAACATAAACATCTCCTGTGCTTAATTTTCAGAGAAACTGCCCCAATAAGTCAATCTTTGTTCTCAAGCAATCTCACCCTCCTCCTAAGGGTAAGAAGGGTGGCAAGGGGGCTCCTCCTGCTAAAGCTACTCAGACTTCTATGCCTCAGAAGTCTTCTTTTCCAGATAAACCAGGTGCTATCTGATTATCCTGTTCTTCCCAGCCACTTTCCTCTTTCTCTTCTCCTCTTTCTCTCTCTCTCTTCCTGTTTGGCTACAGATTACTCAGGATTCCTGTGTCCTGCTCATTATTCGCCAGGGATATTTCATGGTTTGGAAATCCCTTTGTTCCTTCTTTTATAGGTGTTTCTCAACCCTGACAGGAACAACTCTCCTTTCCAGAGGTGCTTTGGGACCTTTTGACTCAGGGTATTATTCAAGAAATACCTGCATCCCAAAGAGGGAGGGGGTTTTACTTCAGGATGTTCCTAGCACCCAGAAAAGAGGATTCTTGGAGACCAATTCTAGACCTCTCTCATCTAAACACTTTTCTGAAGGTGGCCTCCTTTTGAATGTTGTCCCTTCAGACTTTGTTCGCTCTTTTGCTTCCTCAAGCGTATATGGTATCTCTGGATGTCAAGGATGCTTATCTCCATTTTCTGATCCATCTTTTCAGTAAGTTTTTACATTTCTCTGTTCCTTCCTGGCATTTTCAGTTCTTTGCTTTACTCTTTAGCCTTTCTACTACCCCAAGGGTATTCACCTAATGCCTCGCTCCTGTGATTGCTTTTTGTAGGATTCAGGGGATCCAAGCATCTCCTTAGTTGGACAACCTCCTATTTCAGCTATCCACTCCAGACTTCCTGTTGCAAAATCTTCATTTTGCTATTTCCCTTCTGCAAAGCCTGGGGTTTACAATAAACTTCAAAAGGTCTTTTCTGGTGGAGCCTGAATGGCTAACTGAAAGCAGCAGTATTTTAGACCTTCATATAACTAGTTAAATAAGACAGGAAAAAATATTATTTTTTTTTCCTCAAAGTATAAAATCTTATAGATAAAGGAATAATTTACATAATTAGAAACTGTGGTGAAGTTTTACAAATAATTACCTGTCAAAAAGCTTGGAGATATATTCATTGTTAAAATGAGAAACTCAAGGAATTTTCACCAGGATGCTGCCTTAAAGAAGGAACTACAACAGATGACATCTACCCTGAAGGAGTTGTCTTTGAAGATGAATGATTTTAAAGAGAACCTAGAAAATCTTAAAACAAGCAGTCAAAAACAGGCTGACACCCTCAAGGAAATGCTACAACAACACCAGACAAGGATAACAGGAATAGAGGTTTTTTTAAATGACTTAGAAAGCAGACTTAAGGAAGAGCAAACACAGAAAGAACTGCTTCTTAAACAAAACACTTGGTTGGTTAATAAAGTAGATGACTTGGAAAATAGGGAGAGGAGAAATAACATCAGGATTTTCGGATTACATGAAAACACAGAAGGTGAGGATATTATTTCCATTTTATTAAGCTGGATCCCTGACTTTTTAAATTTAAAAGAAGGACTTTCCTTTGGCATTGAAAGGGCACACAGAGCTTTTGGGAAACCTGCAACTAACTTAAACTCTCCTCCTAGGTCAATAATTATCAATTTTTTTTCATACTTGGACAAGGAACTGATTTTAAGATCTGCTTGGAGGAAGGCACCTCTAAAATATAAACAGAGCCTGATAAGATTTGATAACGACTATTCATCTAGAATAATGGAACAAAGGAAAAAGTATGGCCAATGATAAAGTTTCTGAAACAAAATAACATCAAGGCACAACTTGCATATCCAGCTAAGGTAAGAATACTGTATGCCAACAAGATGAGGACTTTTATTGACTTAGAGAAAACCTCTTCATTTATTAAAGCTAATAATGTGATTACTTTACCAGAAGATATGGATTGGATGTCACATTCTCTCATGAGAACAAAAGAAACAAATGTCTGGAGAGATGTCAAAAAGAAGAAGCAAAAGACTGATACTGTTACAGCCAAATCTCTCAAGGCATCTACTCTGATATGAATTGTTTTAACATTACTTTAAAGGACCAATTTTACTGCTTGGAATTTTAAAACAAAGGTAACTAACTACTGGAATCTTTATCTATATTTTTTAAAAAAAATAGATGACACATGAGTGTTTTCACATTACCTCAGGTATGTAAAACAGAGTACTTTTCTTTCACAGAAGGAGGGTTATATAGCACATAAAATATTTATACTGTAAATTAACATACATAGTATATGTGTATTTTCTCTTAATTTTCTCTTTTCTTTCTCTCTCTTCTCTCTTTTCTCATTATTTATTTTAACTGCATCTTGTCTCGGAATAGTGAACTTAATTAATTGTTATTACAATATTTGTTACTTACGTATTATCGCAACCACATTTTCAACAAGAAAACTGACTATTTTCCAAGCCGTAGTCGTGGCAATCAAAGTAGTAAAAGTTTCTAATGAGGACAATGTAACAGTTCTTACAACATCTTTCTACGTTTCCAGCCGATAAATAAATACATAGTTTTCCTGTTTTTCTTGAGGGTAGTCATGCGGATAAACATGCAACCCTGACTGTTGTAACCCACTAATGAGTTTTACTCATTCTTGCATGGTACCTGTTTGACCCAACAACTTTTTATCACTTACACAGACTTTTGCGTTTCTGTACACAGAACACACTGGTCAGTTCATAACAATTGGTGGTGAAATCTGTCATCCTAACCATGCCTCTGAAGCATGCACAACCATCCATGAAGTCTGCCTTTGCTATTCTTTTGTCACTGTGTAACACGTACAACCTGCATTTTTGGACCAAACAATTGAGGACATCAGTCAGCAGAGGAATAACAAATCTTTCAGGTTCCTATTTCATATCCTTCATGACATTTCTGTCACTGCAAAGATTTTATTGCACCACCTAAGTTTATAATGGCACTGTTTAAAAATTGCTCTCCGGTTTGAGGCATTTCTCTTGAGGTGTTTTTGGCTGTCTGTGGAATTCTTTAAGAAAGCAGTTGACACATGTCTCCTAATGACATAACACAGCCGCAAAACTATTTCAGGGCCTGATTAACCACAAATAACAGCACTTTGGCTAAAAACATTTACAGAGGATATATTGACATGGTTTATACTAAAAACACATACATACACTGCAATCATCTGCTACATTTAGAATATCAGGTACTGAGTCTGGAATGCGGTTGCAATAATACGTAAGTACCCAATATTTATTAGATTAATGATAGTCACTGTTATGCTTATTGGGATTGGGGGCATGTTCGTGATTAACTCTGAAATGTTCCAATCATGTACATATGTCCTTTGAATTATTTCCTTTTAGCGTTGGGCTGGCAACTCAGCACCATAAAAATTGACTGCCAATCATTAGCGGACTGGAGTTCCGCTGTGGCGATCCCTAACTGTGAAAAGCTGAAAAGACAAACAATTAACAAATATTAAAAAAAAAAAAAAAAGGAGGGAAAAATGTACTGTTGGTTAAGAGAAGTGAAGCTTTCTCCACATTCTCTTTGCATTGCCATAGCAACAGTAAACAATTGCTGCAGTTTCTAAGGATACTGTGAACCTGCAAAGTGCATTTAGCCTCCTAGATAACAAATAATAAGAAAAAGTAATGTTGTTTAGTTATTAAAATGAAAAACAACCTAAGCAAGGTAAAATAAAAACATAATAGCACTATTTGTAAATATTTTATGATTTATCCTCATAGGATTACATATTCCTGGAAACACAACTGAAATGTTCCCAAACTACATGTGGACTTAAATGCAGCTGCTTGATTAAAAAGTAATACTCAGTTTAACATGCTGATTCCACAAGCTGTCTGCACTGTAAAAGTTACATTTTATATGTTACTTGAAATTGACAGTCTCTAGAGCACATGAAAAGATACATATTACTTTTTGCAACATGTTATCTTTGCAGTTACCTCACACTCTGTACAAACTCACTTGGTAACTGATAGCTATTCATTAAAAATATCAGTTTAAATATTAAATGTGCCCTTGAAATGCTATTGACATTTTGACAAAATATAATCTGAGCTGTAAAATGAATGACTTGAAAGAAGTGAAGTAATGCATAGATTTCAAAGACAGTTATTGACACTACAGTTTTGTGTCTTTCAGCTTTTCCCGGTTAGGGGTCGCCACAGCGGAACTCCGGTCCACTAATGATTGGTAGTGGATTTTTACTTACCGGGTTACCAGCCATGACGCATAACCTTCAACGAAGGCACGCCCCATTCACATATGCCTCCACACAGAAGACGCTCTAATTGAGAATCAAACGGGACAACATCTTGCTATGAGGTGACAATGCTACCGCAGCACCACCACCGCAGTATAAGTAAAAGTGTATATTCACAAGGAAGTATTGAAATGTTTTAGTATTCCAGTTGAAATAGCTTACTGTCAACATTTTGAGATATCAGAAAGTTTGAAGAGCTAGGAAATTACTATTATTTGTCTTTATAATGATTGTTAGACAGATGTTAGACTCTGCTTTGTTTGATGAATTGTGACACATGTTTATGAGGAAAAGTGGACTCAATTAGATGTTATTATAGCAATAACCCACGTCTTGGTTGTGGGTAATGCTGGATTTACCCACGGTTGGTGTGGTTTGGTCACGAAGGCGAAGCCCGAGTGGCCAAACAAAGACAACCATGGGTAAATCCAGCATTACCCACACGCAGAAGTGGGTTATTGCTATTATACAATGACATTATTTAAGAAAAAAAATACTTACTTTTCTTAAATAATGGCATTGTATAATGCCTCCTTGCTGCCCTTCCGCAGCTGTCTGGTATTCTGCGGCAGTTCTGATGTACTGCGCATGCATATGCTTATGTAGTACATCAGAGCTGTGGGTGGAAGCAACGGATAAAGCAAGATCTCTGTTGCTTTTTACAAACTGTCTCGCTATGTTAAAGGAGTTTAACATAGCGAGACAACTTTAAAAAAAGCAATGGAGAATCTCTGTTGCTTTTTGTAAAGCTGTCTCGCAATGTTAAACTCCTTTAACATAGCGAGACAGTGTCTAAACAGCAACGGAGATCTTGCGTTCTCCATTGCTGTAAAAAAAAAGACTTATACTAATGGAAAAAGTCCAGGCGACCGGACCTTTTTACATTAGTATAAGTCTGATTTACAATGTGCATGCTGACCAATCAGCGTGCACATTTTGGAATATTAATGGGGGGTCATTGTATAATACAATAGTTATTAGATAAATGGTGGACACTGTTATGCTTAATGGGTTACGGCATGTTAGCAATTAACTCTGAAATGTTTCGTTAATATACATACTGTCAGTTGAATTATTTCCTCTAATATTAACATAATATATAAAAGGAGGGAAAAATGTACTGTTGCTTGCGAGAAGTGAAGCTTTCTTTGCATTCTATCAGCCTCGTGGACTATTTCAGTTTTTTTTCAACACACATTGATTAGGAACCACTATAGTTGTGTTGTGATGGCAACAGAAAACAACTGCGGCAGTTTCTATGGACTTTGTGAATCTGCGAAGTGCATTTAGCCTTGCAGATAACAAATAAAAAAGTAATGTTGTTTAGCTATTAAATTGAATTACAATCTAAGGAAGGATAAGTTAGATAACTTAATAGAACAACTTGTAAATATTTTATAAATTACTCACATTGGACTACACATTCCTGGAAACTCAACTGAAATGTCCCAAAATTACTTGTGAACTTAAATGAAACTGCCTGATTAATAAGCATAACTTACTTTAACAACCTGAATCCATAAGCTATATGCTCTATATATGCTACATTATATATGTCACTTGCATATGCCAGTCTCTAGAGCACACGTAAAATACATATTATTTTTGCAACATGCTATATTTGCACTAACCATACATTCCAAAGTAACTCAATTGGCAACTGACAAGTTATTTATTTGAAACATCAGTCTAAATATTAATTGTGCCCTTGAAATATTGTTGCCGTTTTGACAAAACAAAACCTGAATTGAAAAAGGAATGATTTGAAGAAATGAAGTATTGTGCAGATTTCAAAGACAGCTATTGACACTACAATGTAAGTAGAAATGTATACATGCAAGGAAACTTTTAAATGCTTTACACTTTTAGTTAAAATAGCTTATTGATAACTTTTTGCTTTATCAGAAAATTTAAAGAGCTAGGAAATTATTTCTAAATTGTCTTTATAATGTTTACTAAAGTGATGTTAGACACTGACATGTTTAATGGATTGTGACTCATGTACAAGATGGACTACTAAATGTTATTTCTGTTTACCTATGTTTGCTGAATTTCTTTTATTAGTACTGACTTAAAACAAGGGAAAGAAAGGGAAGGGAAATCTCTGTTTTTGGTCAAGGGAGGAGAGGCTTAAGAGTATTCTAACTGCCCCGAGAACTCTCTAAGATGCTCTAAACACTATTTGATTAATACTTACCTAAGATAAGGCTTGACTACCATATGGGTACCTACACATTCATTCTAGACCTGATGTGATTACCCATTCTGGAAGAAGGAGGTGCCCTATGCAGTGTGGGAATTGTTAGGGTGATCATGGTTCATTCTTAGACTCTGCTTTGTAAATCTATAAATATGTAAAAGCACTGCAGACTAGAATGTAGGGTGCCTCTACTCAAAGTCAGGATACCACTGATAAGCCATGTCTTCATAAGTGTAAGTTGAAGTTGGTGAGCTGAAGAGTGGGAAAGTAAAGGAAGACAGTACACCTACAGTAAATTCATATTTCATTTGGTAATCATTCATTGTCTCCTACAGAGTCCTTTTAGTCAAATTATTTTAGTAATAATTTATTTGCTGTTGGCTTATTTAGTGTATGCTCCTCTGTTGCATTTAATTTATCTGAAATGACATATCTGACATGTTTGGGATCTCTTAAGGGTAACTCAATATTGGATATTTTCTAAGTCAACATAATAATTGTTTACACAACTAACATTCCATCCTGATATATAAAATACTATATAATAATAACAGAATAATATAGAATTTCATATCTCTTTTAAGAAAATTCTCCATATAATAATTTAATATATAGAGCTCAGTTGGTATTGTTGGTTAAATATATGAATGATAATCCAATAGATCTATCTTTATCTATTGGATTAGGAATGACTTTCATTCCGTGTTTAATGTGAAATTCATATTTACTTGTATTTGATACTTTAGAATTAATGTTTCATAGAAGTACATTTTTAAAGCCTGACAAGAATTTTACTCTACTTGTATTTAAAGAAGAAAGAACATTAAATTACACTCCCAGGTTTACACACATAAAAATAACATTCAATGTTATCAGAGAATATGGTATAACTACTATAATCAAAAAAAAAAAAAAAGAAGCAAAATGTTTCTTCCAACAATTAATTGAAATGGATTTAACATTCTTATCATTAAATACTAATGGCTTAAATAATGCAAATAAAAGATCAAACTTACTAAAATATTTAAATCTAAATAAGGCACAAGTAGTATTTCTCCAGGAAATGCATTTTAAGACTAATGATAGCTTTATTTGGAACCCTAAGGACTATACAGTCTTAGCTCAATCCTCCTATAGAACAAAAACAAAAGGAGTATCAATTCTCTGGAAGAAAAACATAATCACTCCAAAAGTTATTTATAAATATGAAGACAAAGAAGGTCTACTAGTGTGTGTTATAATTAAATGTAATAACAGAATACGGACCTTAGCTAATCTATATTGTTTCCCAGGAATTGGAGCAGGAATGGTTAAAAAACACCTACATTTTATTTTCAACAATTATAAAGGAAATCTTATACTGGGAAGAGAGTTTAATTGTACTTTAGAAGCTTCTGAAACCACCAATGTCTTTTTGCATAACAACTATTTCAAAATCCTTAAAAAGATAGATTGATTCATTTCATTTACTAGACACTTTTAAAGTAAAAGATGATAAATCCTTATTATTTTCCCATAAAGACCATAGATTTGGAACAAAAACCAGAATAGACAAATTATTCATAGTTCAAGATATACAAACAAAAATCCTCAACTTCTCAATAGTTCCATGCCCCTTCTCAGATCATGACTCTCTGATAATGAAGCTCCAAACAGAGTTTAAACCTTTAATCCTCTCAACTAGAATTCCAAAAGTTAGAGAGAGTGGGAATCTGAATCATTAGACTTGCAAACCAGACTCTTGACAGCAAAATCTAAAAAAAAAAATCAGAATTGTCCAGAAGTCAAAAAAGAAATAGAAGAATTAAATAAAAAATATAATGAAATTCTAACACACAAAACTTGTCTAGCCTTGGAAAAATTAAGAATAAACTCATTTGCCACCCCCCCCCCAGATATCTACATAACTTATCTACAAGAATTAAAATACAATCTAAAGCAATCAACATTAGTAGTATATATCATGAAAAGAAAGGGAAAAAAGTATCAGATATAGGAGACATCTTTGAAGCATTTTGGTTCCATTATATGGAACACTTCAAAAAAGAGGATTTAGATACCAACCAAATAAACTTAGATACAAACCTTATCAATATAAAAAAAATCCAGAAAACTTAAAACTAGACCTACAAAAGCTATATCCTACAAAGAAATTGTTGACAAGATAAAACAAAGTAAATCTTACAAAGCTCCAGGGATAGATAGTATAATTACGGAAATTTATAAACACTTCCCTTCAACGGTAATCTCCCTTTTTCATAAAACTTTGCTAGAAGTCCAGTCAGAAGCAAAAATACCACCCTCATAGAAATATTCTCTCATAACACCAATTCTAAAAGATAATAAACCATCAGACCTTTGCACCTCATACAGACCTATATCATTACTGAATAATGATTACAAAATATTCATGTCAATCCTAGCTAACAGAAAGAAAATCACATTTTTAAAGACAATTAATAATGAGCAAACTGGATTTTTATATAGCAGGCACACACATGATAATATTAAAAGGATACTTACTCTTATAGATTATGTGAATAAAGAAGATAGAGAAACACTTGTAATCGGATTAGACAAAGAAAAAGCCTTTGATTCCCTCAGTTGGGAATATCTATTTAAAACTTTAGCATTATTTGAATTTCCTCCTCCCTTTATCTTATTACTAAAAAACATATATATTAATAACTTAGCCTACAGTAAATTAGGTCCTTTCACCTCAGAGTCTAGCCATATAATGAAAGGTACTAAAAAAGGATGCCCCCTTTGCAAGTATTTTATTTGCTTTGGCTATAGAAATACTTGCAGAAATAATACACAATAATCCAAGAATAAAAGGAATAGAAGTCTATGACCAGTACATATCTAAAATAATGCTTTTTGCTGATGATATTTTATTAACCCTATCAAACTCCAGAGATTCATTAGGAGAGCTAGAAGAAGTAATGGAGAAATTTTATAAGATTTCAGGTCTACACTTTAATAGATCAAAATCAAAATTTCTATTTTTAAAAAAGAAAAAAGAACTACAAGTTACAGATAAATCCATCATAGGAAAACAAGAACTTATGCTAAATTATTTAGGAATAGTGTTATGCAAAAATATAAACAAAACAATATTAATAAATTATAAAAACATTATTGAAACAATAAAAATATATATAGAAAAGTGGAACAAAAGTATATTAACTTTTGAAGACAGATTGCAATTAATAAAAATGGTCTTATTGCCAAAATTACTATATGCAGCTTTAGCAATACAGTTAATTCCTGAAAGATGCATTCTTAAAGAAATAAACTCATGTTTAATAACATTGTTATGGTATCCCAAAAAGAATAGAGTAGCTCTAACTCATCACATTAGACCCTGGAAACAAGGAGGATTGAACTTCCCAGAAATAGAAACATATATAAAAGCATATGTGCTTAAAACTACAATAGACTGGATAAACCCAAATTATTTTGCCAGTTGGAAAGAATTAACAAAGGCTATATTAAGAAATTAATTTAATCTGTTAAAAACATTTTTAATAGTAGACAAATCAAACAAACCCTGGTACATACTATACATAAGTATACAATATAATATAAAAAAACCTTCTAAAACAACACTGATTAATCATTACATCAATTTCTTTAGGAAACTTATCAATGCAAACATAGATCTAAAAGTTTGGTTTGACCTTTTAACCTCATTTACCATCACTAAGAACTTTCCTCACAAAATATATAGGGAAACAATAACCTCCTGGGAACAAAATAGATTCTCATGCTGGTTTCAATGTGTAAATAAATTAAATGTTTTAGATATACATATGATAAAAACTGCTTACAATATTCCAACACAGGACTGATTAACCTTACAAAGCATTCTAATGTACACTCAAGATTTATGCAGATTAATTAATAATTCCTCATTTAAAGATATTCCAAATCTAAAACGTTTTCTGTATGAATTTATATTTAATAGCTGTGAAAAGAAAAATTCCATTTCAAATCTATATAAAGAGTTAATAACATATAAAACAATTTCCAAACCATCATACTGGCAGTTCTTAACAAAAGGTCAGTCATTGCAGTTAACAGAAGAAATTAAAACTAACATCTTACTATCAGTTAATTACACCTCTAACACATAGTACTGGAAAATATTTAACTGGAAATACTTACATAGAGCATTTTTATCACCAGATAGAATTAAAAAGATCAGTACTACTACAAATTGTTTTTGCTGGAGGTGTGAAAAGTCAGATAAAGCAGACTGGATTCATATTTTTTATGAATGTAATAAAATTAAATCCTATTGGAATGAAATCAATTATTTTTTGCAAGCTTTATTTAATGAATCCTTTACCTTAACTAAAGCATTGATTATACTAAATGTAAATGAAGCTCCCTACCTGAATAAGACAAATATGTATTTGTTATGGACAATACTTGCTATATCTAGGAAATACGTAACCAGAAGGTGGAATTCAAATACACCCCTGACCTTGGAAGAATTCTACACTTTACTGAAGTCAACTGCATTGATGGAAATAAAAATCAAAGAATTATGAATCTATCCCAGGCAACTGGTAAATAATCCTTGGAAGAAAGTTATATCTTTGTTTGTTGGACACTCTGCAATAATCAATATTGTATCTCTGATAACTGATCTGTTAATTCTATATTTAATAACATCCAGTGTGTATAATTGAAAGTCAGGCTATTGTAAATATTGTATATATTTGTTTAAAATGATATTTACAAATATTATGTAAATGTTATTTTAATTAAAAATAAAAACTTTTTTGAGGAAAAAGTATTTTCTGACTCCTTCTCAGGACCATGTTTTCCAAACTCTTCTTTCTCTGGCTTTTTTAACAGCCAGGGAGTTTCTGAGAGTTCTGGTATTCATGGCATCCACAATCTCTATGCTCCCTCTGGCCAAACTCTACATGAGAAAGTTTCAGTGGTTCCTGAAGTCAGTTTGGGTTCAATGAATGCATTCCCTAGAATTTGTAGTTCCTTTTCTACCTTGTCTCAAGAAGGAACTTCACTAGTGGATCCAGCAGTTCTCTCTATATCCAGGGCTCCCTTTTTATCCCCCTCTTCCCTCTCAGGAGCTGTTCATAGATGCTTCAGATGTGGGATGGGGATCAGCTTTTGGCTCCCTAAAAGTGTAGGAGGTGTGGTTGCCTCTTCAACAGAAGAAGCACATAAGTGTCAAAGAGATGAGAGCTCTTCTTCTGATGTTTCAGACTTTTCATTCTCTTTTCTCCCCAGAACCTCTCAAGGTATTTACAGACAATACCACAGTGATGTGGTATGTAAACAAACAGGAGGAGACAAGATCTTTTTTTTGCTGGTTGGCAGTCCTGGTGTGGGATCTTGCTTTCCAGTTTCAAGTAATGCTTCAGTCAGTTTACACTCCATCAGGTCAAAACATTGTGACAGAAACTCTGAGCAGGTCCTTAACTCAATCCCATGAATGGATGCTTCACAGCGATGTGTTTCTGGACATTGTTCACCAGTGGGGTACTCCTCAAATAGATCTATTTGCCTCCCCTCTGAACAGATAACTTTCTCTATTTTGTATTTCTACTTTTACTGCTTATTCACCATTTTTGTCTCACAACTTCATTCTACGATGGAAGGCCATTGTGTTGCTTTTGCTTCTAATGATTAGTCGAGGATTTGTCTACCGTGATGTATAAGCATTTAATGATAGGGACATCCTGTCACCTTGGAAGTTGTTGTTTAACATTTGAGTACTGTTAATGATGTACAGGAATGGTTTTTGGATGTCAAAAGGAAGCTATGGAGAGATGTCGTTGAATAAATATCTTTGCCATGTTGTTCCATATAAGGGTATATAGTTATTTTATCTGTTTGCTTGTGAATATATGGGGTTGTGTTGTTTATGATTTACATGCATGTGTAAGTATATTCCTAAACATGATGTGTAGTATACTACTATGTAAATATACAGATATTGCTTTTTACTTCATCACTAGAGAATTAATATATGTTTTATAGCGTTTTGGTTTTACACTGATATATATATATTCCTATATATTATTTTTATATATTTTTTGTTTTTTTACTGAAGTTTATATGTGGGACATAAAATTTTAGTAATAGAAAATATAGGTTACACATGGTGGGTAGGATCAGTATGAAGAATGTATTTAAATGCTGGACCTATATTAAATTTCAATCACAGACATGTGACTTAATAGCGAATAGGATGATGTTTAATTTGCAATGGCAAACAGTTTGTTGATGGTTTATATGAGTTAGAGACAAGGAACACCATAATAGTATTTTGATGAAAGACTCTCAGTCTGTGAAGGAAGTGTTCTTTTTTCCATATTTGGTGTGGATATTTTCAGTGTGTCAGGAGCTTGAGTTGGGACTACTCTATAGAAGGATTTACTCGTGGTGACTGTTCTCACTTTTTGAACTTCATTTCTCTATTTTGTGCTAGACTCCCAGACCCTCTGGTTTGGAAGGTGAATGCCCTATCTTTTTTATTGGAAGGGGATGTTTCTTTATGCTTTCCATTTCCTTTCCTCATTCCAAAAGTCATGTTCAAAATTCAACAGGATGCTCCCAAAATCTTGTTGGTGGCTCGATTTTGGCCAAGACAGCATTGGTTTCCTCTTCTTCTGCATTTAGCCAAGGGCAATTGTGAGGATGCCAGCCCAGCTAGGTAGAATTTTGTAAATAATTCTATGTCATTTGTAAATATTAATATGATTCATATGCTTGTCTTACAAATGTAAGAGAACTATATGTTATGTGGATATTAAACTACTGGTTCAGAAGTGTGTGTTAAACTGTATGTTATATGCTGAGCTTCAAGAATGTAACCAAAGTGTACCCTGCTGGAAAAGAGCAGAAATATGTATAAATGATATGCCTGTGCAAATGTATGTTTTCATGTTAGAGGTTGGAACATGCAGAGTTGACTTGTAAAGCTCTAGGAAAATAAGGTTTTATTTATGACTGTGCTATGGAGTTGATTGCTGCAGGGAGACAGGATATTTAGAGCTGGGATTTTTTCTTATTGTCTGGAGGCAGAGGTGATTGCAAGTTTCAAAGGTAAAAGTATTTAACTGTTTTCTGACTTCCAGTTCCAGGCAAACTTCTGAGAGATAAATATTTTTGACACAGAGGTGCTAAATTTTAAGTTTCTGTTAGCCTGGAAACTGAAGGCAGAGGTGACAAAGAATGATTTAATCTGAGATAACCCAGCAGAAATGTGTTACAGTGGTTTGGGAACTGTTTAAAAGAGTGAGTCTGGGCATTTTGTATTTGTCTTTAGATCTGACAACATCCTCTCATCAGCACTTGTCTTACTCTGTAAGTAAGTCATTGAGGGCATGCTATCTCTTAGATATAGATAGGAATACAGTAAAGATTAGTTTAGATGTTTTCTGTATTTATTTCAGACTGTCCTGCAAAGTTGTTTTGAAATATTTCTTGTGATTCTGAACTCTGCTGTCACTGTGTTGAGTTATTGAGTGTTGTGTTGTGCTTTTATTATTTATTATTAACTATATTTAAACATTTTAGTTGTGGCTGGTTTGTTTAGAGATATTTAATCTCTTAGAGTACTTGCATATGTATTTGGTGACACTGTATAGGCCACTCCAATTGCCTTAACGTTTTGGTCATACTTACTATTTGGATTAATAGTAACATTACACAGTAGAATTGGCCACTCTTTGGGAAGGGCCTTATAGTAGCTGATAAAGAGCTGGCTGATGGCAGTGATAACTACCTTTTAGTCTGGGCAGAAGGGGGCATAGCTAGTAAATCTGTGCCAGCCTTTCCCATGAGTGTGTGTGTGTGTGTGTGTGTGTGTGTGTGTGTGTGTGTGTGTGTGTGTTTGTGTGTGTGAATCAAATCTGAAAAACTGTGTGTGTGTCAGCTACTTGGGCATGGACATGAAGCAGTGGTAGGACAGAGAGGGTGGTGGAGGTTTTGGCTTGACCACTCTGCTTAGATTGTAACCCTATATCTATGCAAGTGGGGAGTCTTATTGGGGATTTAGAGAGAGAGGGAGAAATCAGCCCCAGACTGACTGTGATCTCTGTGTGCTCTTAAGGGAAATTGTACTTTTCTGTGTGTGTACTTGTCATACTCCCAATTTGCCCATCCCTCACTGGTGCTAGTGGTGAGGATTGAGGCTCCTTGATTACTGGACCAGTGCAGGAGCATCGCAGCAATCATCACAAGTTACCTCACAGGGTGGACCTACTCACACAGGACAAAGGATCTCTCATCCATCCCCACCTGTCCACTCTTCAACTGACACTTTGGGTGATAGAACTTTGATTCCACATAGACAACTTTTTTTTTCTGAGGACATGCTTAGGGTCCTGCAGGAGGCCAGGAAATCCAATACTAGAAAATGCTATTTATCCAAATGGAAGAGGTTTTCTGTTTGTTGCCTTTCATGAAACCGGATCCACTTTCTGTGAATACTCCTTTGGTTCTCTCTTATCTGTGTGAATTGCTCAATGCTGGGTTGGCTTATTCTTCTCTTAAGGCCCATTTGTCAGCTATCTCTGCTTGTCTGCCTTTATCTCCTCCTTTAGCCTCTAGATTTGAGACTAAACAATTCCTAAAAGGTGTCCTTCATATTAGGACTCCAAGGAAGCCTGTTTCTCCTCCCTGGGATCTTAATTTTGTTTTGGAAAAATTGATTCAGACTCATTTTGAGCCTGCAGCTTCAGCTTTCTTGCAACATTGCTCTTGGAAGTCTATTTTGTTAGCTCTTACTTCTTCCAGATGGGTGTCAGGGATTCAAGCCTTTATGGCTTGTCCTCCTTTTTTGGTGTTTCAGAATGACAGGGTGTCCTTACATACTAACCCTTCTTTTATGCCAAAGATAGTGAATGAGTTGTCCCTTAATCAGTCTATTAATTTGGACACTTTTTTTTTCCCTTCTCTGCAATCTGCAAGAGAGAAGGTGTTGCGCACATTGGATGTGAATAGACAACTCAGATTTTATTTTGATAAAACTAAGACTAGTAGGGAATCTGATCAGCTCTTTGTTTCCTTTCATCCCAGGTCCTTGGGAGTAGCTGTATCCAATCAAACTATTTATTCTTGAATCTCAAAAGCTATTTATTTTTATTATTCCTTTCATGGTAAGAGCCTTCCTTTTTCTGCTAAGGTTCATTGTGCTAGGGATTTGGCTTCTTCTGGTGTTTTTTTCAAGAATTTGGATACTAACTCCTTGAGGCAGCTACCTGGACTTCTGTGCATACATTTACCAAACACTACAAGTTGAATGGAATCTCCAGAGCTAGAGCTGATTTTGCTAGGGCCATCCTTCATGGCTTCCTAGAGGGCTCTGCTGGTCCTTCCTCCTCCCAGGTTTCTGCCTGAACTTAGGCATTCTCCCTATTGTAAAGAATATTGCAACATTGAAATGGAAGGACAGAGTACAGTTGTGTAAAATCTTACCATAATGACAGATGTCCTTCTCTTCACTGTTGCAGTATTCACCCCCTCCACCCCCCTGGGTCATTTCTCTTCTAGTTGTACTGATTACCTTTTCATTTCCTTGAAATGGCATTCCTACTGGGGCTCTCAGTTCTGAGGATGGTACATCCGGACATCACCTTTATGCCTTACAGTATGCAAGGAGCATGCGTGTGACATACAGAGTACCTTAAAGCAAACTAAAGGCTTTGGTATACTGGCCGGATGTTGGACCACCCTTGGCATTGGATTCCAAATGTAATGAAAACTGTAACAGTGAAGAGAAGGACATCTACCATTATGGTAAGATTTTTCACAACTGTACTTTACTCAAAAACTACAATGATTTCTAAATGATTTTTAAAGATGAATGTTCTGGTAAGATGTCTGTCTGAGAAGATATTTTAGGAACATTGTCTTTAGCAGGCAAGGGCAATCCAAGTACTCTGTTACAAAAAAGTATTGAAACACAGGGCTGTGATGATTTCTGCCAGCATCACCAGAAATAGAAGAGTAGTTCACACAATCACTGCCATTATATCACCAGATCAATCTATGTCTGACAACAGCACTTTTGGAAAGGAATGCATGACTTGTACATTGCTGGTTCACTTCTCATAACATTGACAGGCTTTGCAAAGAAAAGGATAGCTGCATCTCACAGAACAGCAAAGACATGCTTCAACAAAGTTCTGCCTAAACATATTTTTCATAGGTCCATGAGATGTCCAGGGTACATCAACCATGGTAAGCCACATTACCAGTAGATAATATTTCAAATCAGATTTACTGACATACCGCTCCTGAATTAAAGCAGATGGTTCTTTCTTGATGTCCACCATCCCAAAACATACAACCCACAGTGGGTATAGCTGTGTATTCTGCACAGCTGGGCTGATGAGTGAATCCTTGCTCTTTGTTACCATCATCAACTTATCTTACTCCACCATTCTACATGGGAGCAGGGAGTCATGTCAACTACTGTCATCTTTCATGCCTGCCTATCACATGTCTTCTCTCACAAAACTCTTTAACCTGTTTGCTGGATGTCCTCATTTCTTCTTGTCTGTTTCCTGTTTGCGCCAGATCTTTACCAGATTGTCTTCTGCTTTTCTGAACATGTGCTCAAACCACTGCAATCCATTCTCTTTGACCTTCTATCCAATTGGACCTACTTTGGATTCTGGTCTAAAGTTCTCATTTCTTCCTCTTCTGTCCCTCATTGTGCATCCTACCACCCATCTCAGACACTTCATCTTCATAATTTCAAGCTTCCTTAACTCTTCTGCTTTACTGCTCAGATTTCTGGTCATTCTACTGTTATGGCCACCTTCATTTTCAGCTTTGTTGACATTCGTCTTTCATACACTACCCCTGACATTCTGTGCCAGTTGGCTGCATCCCCTCTGATTTTAGCTTTGACCTCCTCATTCAGATTTCTTTTCACCTCAACCCTTTTTCCAGATACTTGAAATTGTTAACCTGTTCCACTATTTTCCTTTCCATCTCAATTCTCATCTGCTTCCAATTTCTCCCATTTGCTTCCTTTATAATTGTCATATCTGTACTTAATTTATTCAGTCTGCCTGTAATGCCACATCATCTGTAAACAGCAACATTGTTGATCTGCCCCCTCCGGCCTGTTTGCTAATGTAGTCCATCACCAGTATGAACAGCAGTTCACTGAAACCTGATGCGCACCCACTCCTACTGGGACCCCCTTTGTGGGCCTGAATACTGTTCTTACTTGAGTTACTGAAACTTTGTACATAGTCTGCATTCATTCTATCACTGTTTCTTAGACCTCGAACTACCAGAGGACTGTCCAAATCAGCTTTCTTGGGACTTTGTCCATTTAGCTCTTTCCTCCTCTCTAGCTTCTTCTCAACTCTCTGTCTCACTGCAACATTGGGTCAGTTATGCTGCATCTTGATCTGAATCCAAAATGCTCATCTCCCATTTTGCATTCTACTGCTTTTCATATTCGTTTATCAATCACCCTCTCCAGAACTTTCATGCAATGTGACAGGAGTTTGGCAGCTCTGTACTGCCCACAGTTGTGAATGTCCCCTTTGTTCTTGTACACTGAAAGTATGCTTATTCTCTAGTCATCTGGGATATGCCTTTCTCTCTATACTTCTATGAATACCCTCAGAAGCCATTTCTCCCCTATCTCACCCAACATCTTGATTATATCTGCTGTGACCTCAACTGAGACTGCTGCTTTCCCTGCCTTCATTATCTTTACTGCTGTTCTTACAGAAGCTGGTAGAGTTCCTCTGATGCCTTGTTCTTTGCTATTGCAACTCCTCTCTTAGCCTCTTTGTTAGCCAACCACAGTGGCAGATGGTGACTTCAAATCAAAGGGGGGCTGCAGGAGACAGCTGAATGGGTGGGGTCAATGGGAAGGGGTGCAGCCAACTAGAAAGGGGAGGAGCTATGCTCAAAACCACAAAAACGAAATATACTGCCCTGGATGCCAAACCGTCATTATGAGAGTACAATCAAGACAAAATGAAGTGTAGAAGAATAAAAATATTTCAATGCATTGGCTGCATGACAGCTTAATATCTAGATGGAAACAAAAAAGGTCGTGAGGCATGAAAAAATAAATTACTTTTTTTAAATACATTAATGGAATGCCAGTCAAAATCAAGTATAAGAAAAACAAGCAGCACTCAACTCAAACCACTTCTTGCACTGCAGTTCTAATTATAATTTATATTCAGCTTTATTAAAGTACCAAGTAACATGCTGAAAGTAGAAATCTCTGATGCCCCCACTTGTAAAAATGTTCCTTATCCAAAAAAAGACCTGCTGCCTGACATCTACTTGTTTCATGGGGAAAACATGATCAAAGTAAAAAATGAAAAGCAAACAAGAAATAAGCTCAAGATACATTACTTAAAAGGATTACTGTGCAGGTTATGGACCACACAATTGGCATTCTGTTTACGGGTAAAGCCTGCAGAGATGACTGGAAGTCTCCAAGTGTAATGAGACTCTTAAAAATAATTTAATCCTGTCATTTATTACAAATACTGTCATACGCATTTCAATACCCAAGGCATACATTATCTAGTTAAGTATTCTCTACATGGCAACAGAAAGGCTTTCAATGTTGGCAATTCTTTAACAGTATGCTTATTAAAGCTTACTTGCATCTTGCAATCTCAGCCAAGCTTACCTGATGGTCATTAAAGTATTGCTACTTAAACACAGAGCAACAGGCACTTTGAGTAATAAGCATAAATCAACAGTACAAAAAATATGACAGAAACCAGACCATTCTGTAAAAATCAAGGACAGATGAAAGGCCACTCTAGTAGTTGTGTCTACCTTGGATGGGGGGGGGGGTACTCTGCACATTTACACTGCATAACTACTCCTTGCCTTGCTTCGACACATTCAGAGTCACTACATGGGGGAGTGGGGTGCAACAAGTATGTCACAGTTTGAAATGTCTCTGGCTGACTTGTGATGGCCCTGACACATTTGTCATACCTCTCAACCTCAGAGCAAGAAATATGGACAAAGCCATACAAAGAAATGGGACAAAGGCCCAAAAATAAGGACAATTTTTAAAATATTGCTCTTATAAACCTAGAAAGATAATAGAGGTCTTGCATTACTATGAATTTTCTGAATGGTATGAAATCTGAAACTCAAATGTCTGTCATTATTTTCTAACTTCAGTGTTTAATGATTTGTCACTAATTTGCCAAAAAACACAATTTTATGAAAAATGGACCAAAAATGTGGATGTAAAAATATAAAATAGGCTATAGCAACACAATACAGCTGGGAACCTGTCAAAGAAGGGACACTTTAATATTAATACTGCTAACTTGAGCAGCTGACAAAATAAAAGAATCTACATGCATTTCTGAAATAAAAGTAATTTGATTATTACAGTTATTTCTTAATTATAAACCCTCCATGTTTTCTTCCAAAATTGCTATTTTGCGGAGGGATCATTAGGGGAAGAGCAACATTTTGAGCCAAAATCAGGGACAGTTGAGAGGTTTGGCTATGCCTAATTCTATAAAGCAATTTATTCGCATGTACCTCTCAACCTGTTAATGCAATAAATCTGGACAAGGCCAAATATATTGGGGGAACATATAATCAGTACTAAAAATTGCTCTTGTATAAACTGAGACAGTTGATAGAACAGGTCTTACTTTAGCATGCATTTTTCCTGAAGGTTATGAAGTCTGAAACTCAGTGTGCCATTATTTAGTGACTTAATTCCTAAATGATTTGCCAGAAAACCACAAATTTTATGAGGAACAAACCAAAAATAAGAAGCAAAAAATCTATTCATTCTTTGAAAATCTGGACAGTTGGGAGGTATAGTTCGGCTGGGGCTGCCTAAGTTTGCCGCCATTCCCCCTCACAAAACCATGGTCGAATGAAGCTTCCCCCCGCAGCCATTCCAATGATCCATTACTTGGCTATTTCACTCCATTTACCATAAACACTAATGTGCATACTGATTTACTTCTATGATGATTTGAACTTCATTTGAAAGTTTTATTTTGCATTTTACAGCACAAACACTAAGACATCTGCTAAACAAACTTGGCATTAAAACTTCTTTGCCCTTGAAACTCACATTCATTGAAACAACATTGAAACCCACATTCAAAGAAAATACATTTTACCCATGGCAGATAAAGATTAATTCTGGGCTGTTTTCAAATCATAGGCCCCTTGCATATGAAACATACATGTGCTCTTTGATACACCTTCCTATTGCTTCCCGTGGCAGATAAAGATTAATTCTGGGCTGTTTTCAAATCATAGACCCTATGCATATGAAACATACATGTGCTCTTTGATGCACCTTCCTATTGCTTTGAACATTTTTCCAGTAAACAATGAAACAAAATGCATGCACCAATGACAAAACTGCCCAATTCAGAACATTTCCATCATAAAAGTCTACTCAAACTTCTACAGTCCACTATTATCAATAAATATGCACAATTCTACAGTTCACCATTATCAGTAAATATGCACAATCTCTGAAGTAGTAAAAAAGTCATCTTAATAATTCCATGTTAAATAAATCTGTAATGAAGAGGTTGCTGCTAGCAAACACCTTTATATTTCATGGTTTAATTGAAAAATAAAGTGTCTGATGCCCCTGAGGAATAAATTGCCTAAATTACATTAAAAATAAGCTAGTAATATTGCAATAGGAAATGGATGGCAAACTGATAACAGGCTCATAGTTAGTATCTTAACTTTCAGTATGACAGCATTCACCCCTTATGGGAGTAGAACCAACAACCTTCTGCATCAAAAGCAAGTACACAACCTGTTGTGCTATTAGCAATGCGAGCTGACTTAGCATAATCAACACTAAACTTCTCTTCCCTGCAGCTCTCAGCTCCTTGTAAAATCTACTCAATACTCAACTGCATTTCAACTTCGCAGCACAAGAAATCTGGAAAAAGCCAAATTTATTGGGGTGGGTCAAAAGGGCAAAAACCAGGGACACATTAAACATTGCTTGTATAATCTTGGAAAGCTGATAGAATAAAATGTTGTGTTACCACCATACATTTTACTGCCAAGGTCCCTGTGCAAAAGAGTCAGAACATACCACTATGCCAAATCACCTGCTTTGTGAAAGAAAAATGCTGTGTTACCACTATACATTTTACTGCCAAGGTCCCTGTGCAAAACAATCAGAGCAACATACCACTACGCCAAATCAGCTGCTTTGTGAAAGAGAGGAAGACTGAAACTTAAATGGCTATCATTTAATGAATTCAGTTCTCACCATAGCTGTCAACCTCTTAGCACAAAACACCTGGACAAACCCAGTAATGAGGGAATACAGGCAGCCCTCAAACATATTCAGTGAATTCAGTTCTTGCCATAGCTGTCAACCTTAGCACAAAAAACATGGAGAAAGCCAATAACAGGGTAATACAGTCCCAAAATAAGGACAGATTTCAAATAGTCATCTTATAAACTTAGAAAATTGCTAGAATAAAAGGTTGTGTTACTATATATTTATTGCTAGAATAAAAGGTTGTTTTACAGTACTATGGAATTTAATAAACAAGCAAGTGAAAGTCAGCCCACATCAAACACAACTATGTTTGTGGTGCATTCAGGAACAGATCTTTTATAATGCTACAACATTTACATACGTATATTTAATTATGTATCACACCAATGTTTAGCATTTTTATGGTCATATAACTTTATTACAGTTTTTTGCCCCTTCAGTTCACCTCCTCCGTGAACACTGATAACTCATCTTTTTGCCTCATGTGTTTCCTTTCATCAGTCTTAGTTTGAATGCCATCACTGAAATGCCAGTTCTCTTTTTTTCTGAGGAACTAATAATGAAGCTATCTGCACTTCCCATTCTCTAACACATTCTTTCTCTTCACATCCTGCTTTCACATAGGGCCTTTCTCTGTTTTCCAGTCTGCTAAATTGTATGAAGGCTAATACCATTAGGTACCTTATTACACACTGTGCATTACTGGTAACGATGATATACCGAGTAATTGGCCCATCTCCTACAGTGCTTGCTAAATCAGCACAGATTTTCAAACTTTCTACCAGAAGCTTCTACTTTTTGACAACGCATTAAAACAAGCCAGACCAGATGATATTTTTTTTCTATTTCTATCAACAGTTTATGATCAAATGAAAAATGTTCAGTACCATTTCAAGAAACAGAATCAGATGATCTGACGTTTGACACAGACAAACAAACAAAAAAATAATGGTCAAAAATTATTTTGCTAGTGGGGTGCCCTTCACCCTTGTGAGGGAGATCTCAAGCATACCCCTCCATAATGTAATAAAATCCTAGTTGATGCAGCACAGGGGTAGACTTGCTTCCCGTATGCTCAAATGTAAAGAGTTTTCACCACTTCACTCACACAGACTGAGTGAACAGAGATGTTCATCGTGTTACCCTGCTGCAGTTATCACACTTGGGTTATCCTGTCGTCAGGCGGTCCCGCAGTCGGCCGGAATTCCAAAGTCTTGGTCTGGTGTCAGTTGCTGTTGCTTCTTTCCTGACGTCAGTGTGCCAGGGGTATATATAATGCATCCGACGCCATTTTCTTCAGTCTTTCTTGCCGCGCGGTGCCCGAAGCAGAAGCAGTTCGCAAGTGCCGGTCGGCTGACTCCTGAGATTTTTGAAGTCGAATTTCAGATTTGAAGTCTTCAATAAAGCTAAGTACCCCATTGGGGAAACTTTTCTTGCCTCAGACCGATGTCAGAAAAAGTTAACAATTGTATTTCTTGTGGGAAGCAAATACCTCATAAGGATTTTCATTATAACTGCATACCTTGCCTAGGCCCAGACCACGACGTCACTGGTTGTCATTTTTGTGCTAGGTTTAATAAGCGTACTATTAAAAGATGCTTTGACTTCACACAACACTACTTCGGTAGAAAATTTAACTACATTATGCCGTTGGAGCAACCGACTACTGGCATGCACAAAAATTGCAAGGATAAGGACAGGCAACCTAGACCCAAGCCAGACTCCGAGGCCTCGGCTGGTCCGGTCTCCGGTTCACCGGACTTCAGTGAGGCTTCAACGCAGCCCCTGACTACCGCAGATCTGGAACCCGAGACTGCTTCGGAGCTCTTGTCGGAAAGTACTAGGCCTACGCAGCCATTTTGTTTAGCCCCTACCAACGACACTGCTGATAAAGATGTCAGTACTGCAGAAACACTTTCAGTTTCTGAAGGCATCTTCAGACCGATGACGCTCACCATAAAAACGTATCCTAAGACTAAGACTCCTATTAAACCTAAAAAGACTGCACTTCAGTCTCCAGTTCAAGGCCCCATGCCTAAGAAACAGATGCTCAAAATGGCTGAAGATTTGATCTCTTTAATCAGGGGTTCCCAACCCCCACCTGACAAAAGGCCTAGACAAGAGGAATATTATGCCTCCTCTGAACAAGTGTCTATTTCGTCAGGCTCCTCTGAGGACCAAGATTACTCCTTTTCCCCTTATGAAGATTCTGATGCTGAGGATTCTATTCCCTCAGCTTCTCCTCCTGAAGACTACTCCTTTGGGGAAACTTTACACACTATGAGGGAACATTTTCACTGGGAAGGTCAGGACTACTCTGACTCAAAGAAAAGGCTCAGAGAGTTTCTTTTACTCCCCCAGCACAGACCACTTGCCATCCCCCCAGTTTTAGACATTGTGGATGATGTTTACTTAGAATCCAGTTTGAACCCAGATTCTTTGCCTCCTGCTCCAGCCAAACCTGACAGATACTATAGAGTGCCTGATTCCCACAAACTCCTTTATAAAAGCCCTGCTGCTGATCCAGAGACCATCTTCCAGGGTCCCAAAGGGGCTAAGGCTTTTATGGCAAAAAATCCTGTACCCTCTGAACGGGACTCCAGAGCACTAGACAGGTGGGGAAAAAAGGTTTACACCTCAGCCACTCTAGCTATGAGGGCTCTAAATTGCCAATTCCACATGCTAAAATATCAGCAATTTCTAATGTCTCAGTTAAAGCAGAAAATGAGCACACTCCCTCAGCAGTCTGACTTGAAAGAAATGCAGGATCTCTTGCATGCAACTGAACAGGTGGGCAAACATACTTTACAATGTGGGTTTGATTCTTTGGAGGCTTCCTGCAGAGCAGCTGTCACTGGGTCTGTTATACGTAGGCATGCTTGGTTAAAGGAACAAACTCTGCCTGATCATGTTAAAGCAAAGCTTCTAGATGCTCCCTTACAACAGGATGTTCTTTTTGGAGTTAAAGCAGAAGAAGTCTTAAAGAAAATGGAGGATAAGGCAAAATCTATGCAGACAGTCAAAGATTTTCTACAGGTACAGCCCCCTTGCTTCAGCAGAAATTGGCCAACAAAAAATTGGTCCTTTCCAGCTACTGACAGACCACAGAGGGGTAAATACAGATGTCCAAGAGGCAGAGGACAACCACAAGGCCAGTACAAACCTCGACAATGGGGCACTGCAACACAGAAGAGAGAAGAAGACAGGTCCCAGACTACCAGAAGGCAAACTCAATGACTTGCACCTCATCTGGCCAAACAACACTCTCTTGACAGCCCCCTTGGGAGGAAAACTCACACTTTTTTCAGACAACTGGCACATTGTCACAAAGGACAAATGGGTCCTAGACATAATTTCATGAGGATACAGATTCCATTTTCACACCTTGCCAATGAAAAGAGGAATGCCAAACCTGCCACAAAATCAATGGGCAGAGGCACAAAAACAAATTACAGCTCTCATGGACATGAGAGCCATTCAACTGGTACCTACTCGAGAGCAAGGCCAAGGATTTTACTCAAGACTCTTTCTAGTTCCCAGAAAGGACAATGCCTGGAGACCAATTCTGGACCTTTCAATTCTAAACACCTTCTTACAAGTACCCAAATTCAAGATGCTAACACTACAGCAGCTTCTTCCCATGTTGAGCAAGAAAGCATGGCTAGTAACGTTGGACCTCAAGGAGGCATACCTGCATGACCCTATCAGACAAAGTTGCAGAAGATACCTCCGCTTCATTGCAGGTTCAACCCATTACCAATTCTATGCACTGCCCTTTGGCTTATCTACTACGCCCAGGGTCTTCACAAAATGCCTGGCACCAGTAATTGCATACTGCAGACAAAGAGGAATTCAAATATACCCATACCTGGACGACTGCCTCATCCAAGCAGAAAGCAAGGACATCCTCTAACAACATCTGGCTTTCATAAAACATCTTCTAAGTTGCCTGGGGTACACAGTAAACGAAAAGAAATCAAAACTAGTACCCTCACAAAATATGACATTCCTGGGTGCCAGCTTGAATACAATGGCCCAGAAAGCTTAGCTGACGCCAGACAAACAACTACAGCTGACTCAATATTTCAAAACAATGGCAACAAAGACCCAACTACCTGCAAGAAAAATTCTGCAGGCCTTGGGCTTCATGGCATCTTGCATACTACTAATACCATTTGCAAAGCTGCATATGAGGAAATTACAGTGGTACCTAAAAAGCGTATGGTCTCAACACAGCCACAGCTTGGACACAATAATATCTCTCATTCCCTGCCTACAACAGGAGTTTCTATGGTGGTCACAGGCATGTCACCTCAACAAGGGTCAGCCTTTCACCTTGCCCCCAGCCAGGCAAACTATGACAACAGATGCATCGGACTATGCCTGGGGGGCACACATGGCAGGACAGTGCGTTCAAGGCATATGGACTGCAGATCAAAGGAATCTGCACATCAATCAAAAAGAGATGCTAGCTGTACAGAATGCTCTGACAGCCTTCAAGAATCGATTACATCCAGGACAGTTTACAATAAGGACGGACAACACCACAGTAATGTGGTACATAAACAAACAAGGGGGTACACACTCCTACCCTCTATGCAGGCAAGCAATGACCTTGTGGAACACAGCTCAGACTTACCAAGTTCAGTTATAAGCTCAATTCCTGCCAGGAAAAAAGAACACATTAGCAGATGACCTCAGCAGAAACATCATGGATCCCCACGAGTGGAAACTGGATCCACAAGTATTTGCAATGATAACTCAAAAATGGGGCCTTCCAGACATAGACCTGTTTACCAGTCCTCAAAACTATCAACTAACAAAATTTTGTACAAGGACACTGCACCATCAAGCTTGGAAAGTGGACGCACTCTCATTCAGTTGGAAACACCTGACAGTATATGCCTTCCCTCCATTGCCTCTCCTCACAAAGGTGCTTCTGAAAGTCAGAAAGGAGAGACCACAACTGATTCTCATAGCCCCAGACTGGACACGCCAGCACTGGTACCCACTATTGAGGAATATGGCCCAGGGCCCACCTTGGATTTTACCACAAATTGCCCATTTGCTCACACAGCAAAACAATCAGATTCTTCACAGCCAGCTCAAAACATTAAATCTGGCTGCATGGCAAATCACCTAAGCATCCAGCCAGCTCCTCTTTCTCAAGCAGTTATGGATGTTATTCTGGAAGCTAGGAGGCCCGGCACCAGGAAGGCCTATTCGGATAAATGGGAAAGGTTTTGCGCCTGGAACCAAGCTAAAGGCCAAAACACACTTCAGCCTCACATACCTCAGATTCTACAGTATTTAACTGAGATGTTGCACAAAGGACTTTCTTTCTCTTCCATTAAAATCCATGCATCAGCTATTTCAGCCCACTACAACACAGATCCACCCTTATTTTCGCATCCACTTCTAAGGCAGTTTCTCAGAGGGGCAAAAAACATTAGGCCCCCCAGGAGAGCACCCACACCAACATAGGACCTCAATTTTGTTCTGGAAAAACTTACGCTACCTCCCTTTGAACCAGCGTTCTCTGCAGATCTACAGTTTCTATCATGGAAGACTGCCCTGCTGCTAGCAATAACTTCAGCTAGAAGAGTCTCAGAGCTGCAGGCACTAATGGCAGTGGAACCTTTCCTCATTTTCCATCAAGACAGAGTTTCTCTACGAACTAATCCTTCCTTCATGCCTAAGGTGGTTTCCAGTGTGGCTTTAAATCAAACCATCCACTTACCCACCTTCTTCCCAAATCCACAGAACAAAGGAGAAAGACTCCTGCATTCCTTGGACATTCAAAGGCAACTTCATTACTACTTGGATAAAACTAAGGCTTTCAGAAAATCTGACCAGCTCTTTGTATCCTATACTACAGCTTCACAAGGGAAGGCTATATCAAAACAAACCATTTCCAAATGGATAGGACATTGCATTCGTTTTTGCTATACCCATCATGGAAAACCAGTTCCTGCTACCATTAGGCCCCACTCTACCAGGGCAACAGCTACATCTACAGCCTTTCTCAGGGGGGTTCCAACCAAGGAGATTTTGGAAGCTGCAACTTGGAGTTCAGTACACATCTTTACCAAACACTATCACTTACCTCTTTACTCTAAGACTAGAGCTGGCTTCGCCACTGCAGTTCTGCAAGGCCTTCTAGCCTCCTCTAACCCTCTATAACTCCTCCACCCATCCTTAGCTTTGGGATTCTACCCAAGTGTGATGACTGCAGCAGGGTAACATGATGAACATAGTACAGTTTTGTACCTACCATAAATGTAGATGTTCGAGTGTACACCCTGATGCAGTCCAGGTTACCCTCCCTCCATCCCCTCTGATATAACTGGCTAAATCTCTACAATTCCTTCCTGATGTATTTGCTTATAGCTGGAGGGATTTTGTGTTTGTGCAAAAATTACTTTATTTGGTACTAATTACTGACCACCTTTTTGGGGGCACCTGACATCTGGGGCAAGAAAAACTGAAGAAAATGGCGTTGGATGCATTATATATACCCCTGGCGCACTGACATCAGGGAAGAAGCGACAGCAACCGACGCCGGACCAAGACTTTGGAATTCCGGCTGACTGCGGGACCGCCTGACGACAGGATAACCCAAGTGTGATGACTGCAGCAGGGTGTACACTCGAACATCTACATTTATGGTAGGTACAAAACTGTACTTTACTTAACCATTTAACAGTCAGCAATGCCTCTCAGCCCATGCTAATATTACAGTTGCCACCTTGAATGATAAACCATCTAGTGGCAATTTGCCAAGCAGCTGTATAAACTCGGGCCTGCACTCTGATGAGTACTTTTATCAAACTTTTTTCCTTCTGTAGGGGTGTGTAGCCCATGCTCCAACTTTTTTAAAGTGTCTGATTGTGAATGCCCCAGGGAGAAGTTAAAGTTTTATACTGAACTTACTGTGTTGCTTGTCGAGCAAAGTTACAAAGCTTGTTACTGTTGGAACTGCATGAACTTATTTTAATAAAATTGTACGTCTTGTCCCACTTTTTACAGAAAAATCATTGCTTGTTCAGTATAATCTTGTCAAAATCATGAAAAATGGCAAATATCCTCATATTTTGGAAAGCAAAAGCATTTTCTAACTTTCTGCTTAATACTGCAGGAAACCACAACACTGCAACTGAAACACATTAAGAGAACATTCAACAATATAAACTAGTACAACATCAGCAATAATAAATTGGGCAGAAGATTTTTTGTACTGGATGAGAGGGTGGACTTTCCTATAGTCTCATGCTCTGACAAGAAATGTCCATATATGGATATTTAAAATGATAGCCACCATACTAAGAGCTGCTTCTAATACTCTCATCAGTGATCTGGTTTTAATAATTTATGTCTAATGTATTCCAAATTGCATGTATTATGTTACCAAGATTTATCCTTTCCATTCCTTTCCTTTTGGATGTACAGCTATGAAGTAAGGTATGAACCATTTATTTTCCAAACATGAAAACTGTCACTATGTCCTCTTATAGAGAACATGTTCTGTATTGGAATAAATATTTTCCCCACTTACTGCATGTCTGGATTACAGCAAACAGTCAACACTTTCATAATTTATCTAGTAAGTAGGCTTATGTTTCTTTTTGTCTCCTCCTTCTTAAGTGGTCTTAAATGCTTATGTTTCTTTCTGTCTCCTCTTTCTTAAGGGGTCCTAAGTCGGCATTTATTCAATTAATTTGCAGTGCCTATTTTATACATGTCAGGCTTGTGGAAAGTCACATGCTAGCCTAGGAAAAAACTGCCATGAAGTAGGAATTCAGTCCTGGAAAGAACTACAGTCCACAGCAATGCATTCACAATCACACACATATTTAGAAATATTTACAAACACATACACACACACACACACACACACACACACACACACACACACACACACACACACACACACACACACACACACACACACTTACCTGTAGCTGCAAACCACCACACCGAAACACACCAAACCCCATAAATCCACATCCCTGTAGCTGCAAAACCGATCCTGTAGCAATCACATCCCTGTCCGAAACCCGCGCAAATCCACACCAGCCCGACGCCGACGCCCACGCCCCCCTGTCCCCCTGTCGCAAGATCTTCCCGACGAGACTGCAGCAAATTCCAGACTGCTGACGTTGCAGTCTGACCCCAAAGCGTTTTCCCAGGGAGTTCCCAGGACAGTCTATGCAGCTTAAAACTGCATAGACTTCTGGGAGCTCCGTTCTTCAGGACTGCTGCTGAGACAATCTGCGCATGCTCCTGACTGTCTCAGCAGCAGTCCGGACTAGTGCGCATGCGCTAAAGTCCGCGATTTTTTTTTTTCTATACTTTTTCTTTTATTTCTTTATTTTTCTTTATTTTATAGTTGAGGGGGCTGCAGTCCGGCAGTCCAATAGCACGGGCCGCCCCCTGGCCAACCAGTATTCTTTACCAGCATGGTCAGTCTTTTTGATCTCCAATTTTTTCTTGCACTCTTTCTTTCTTTCTTCCATGCGATGACTTCCTGGGCTTCCATATTCCACCACAAGCTTTCATTTTGGACCTTATTTCCATGCCTGGCTCAGCAGCATAACTGTTCTACAGTCCTCATACATGCTTTTTTGAGGCAGTATTATTATTCTTCAGTTCCACCTTGTCATTAGATAGGGGAAGTATCTTGGGACACTTTCTAGCCATACCTAAAAGCTCACTATAGCTGTGTGCATGGTAATGACACAAACCTGGAAAATTACATATGTATCTACATGCCTGTGTGTGTGCAATTGTGTGTGTGTGTGTGTGTGTGTGTGTGTGTGTGTGTGTGTGTGTTTGTGTGTGTATGTGTGTGATAAAAATGTTGTTTGCCAAAAATCTCCTGCTGTTTACTTCCATTTAAAACCCTAATGCTATATAATTTCTATGACTTTAAGATTTTCCCTTATGCATTTAATTTATCATTTGATAGCCAGATGAGTCTTTTTTTCCATACTGATCTTTTTCAACCGTAACAAAAAGTTCAAATGGCTGCAAGTTTGAATGTACTCACAACAATAAGATGCATATTGTAGAAAACAAAACATTGATTCTCCTAACTGTAGCAGGTTAACTATCAGTTACAAGTTGTTTTGTTTTTTTTTCTTTTAACTGGATGAGCTGACTTGAGTCTGAGAGCATGCAGACAGAAGGGTCATAGATATATATTCATATCTAAGCAGTAAGCTGAGAATTGTTTTGCAAACATAAGGACACTTTGATCAGATTCCACCCATGCCATCAGGTGAAATTATTCTTGAACTGATTATTTTAAACATGATGATGCAGGGGAAAAGCCCATTGAATGGGATTGTGCTGGACTTCCCATCACACGAAAAAACATCATTGGATAAATCTATGACATTCATTTTTTTTTTTTTTTAGATCAATGTAGTTTTTAACACAATTCTTTTTATTCCAACATGATGGTTCCAAGTTTGATCACCATTAAAAACAGAAGATTTTATTTAAATATCATGATTACATCATGTGAGAGTTTGCTAATGTGGGAAAAAAGAGGAAGAGAGAAGTATCCAGATTTGTTGTCTCCATATTATGAATCTGAACCTCCTAATTCTGAATCTCGCAACTTTTAAAAAACATTCCCCCGGATTCTGCATGCCTTGCACGGTGTGCAGGATTAGTGTAGGAGCTCTAGCAGGCAATATGTCTGCCGTGCCATTCAGGAACAGCCTGCAAGGGAGTGCACGAACGCGCCTGCACTATTCCTGCACGGACTAAGCACCTATATGCAAATCACCCCATTTGCAGGAGAAATCCATGCAAATGAGGAGAAATTGCGATCCAGGAAGCTTGAAACCGGCCATGCAGGACTAGTGTAATCTGCAGAAATGTACTCGGTTAGTAACCGAGTACATTTCTGCAAAATCCAAAATGGAGCTGTGGCAACTCCAAATAAAGGCTGCATATCAGTCAGGAAGCATACCAATGGCCAAGTATGAACTTTTATTGTTTTAGCCGATCTCTGCTGTTTAAACGCAGGGCAGCGGCATGCAAATGGGATCAGGGGGAAAATAATAAAATAAACCTAAAATAAGCATTATAACTAAAATTACTATTCTGCCATGAAAGTCAAAGGCAGGCAGAAGACAACATGGCCAGTGAGTAGTGGTTGCTAAGGGGGGAGGCTCAGTTTGAGACATGTAACTATGCATTAGCAGACAATCATATGCAAATGAGGGGAATGATAGTGAATCCCAGTTTTCCTCAGCATGCTTGTTAGGTCCCAACAGTGTAAGAGTAGGAATAGCTTGGTGCAAGCCTAGGAGTTAGCTGACATCATGGGTGTGTGTCAGGCATACTGTAAGCGGATTGGAGGCCTGTGGCTCAGGTTTGCTCCTAGCTAAGCACAGCTAAGCAAGGGGGTGTGTCTAAGTCTGCCTAGCACTCTTTACATTGCCTAAGCAGGTGTGCACACCGCGCACCTGGTTTTAAAGGAAAATCAAATAAGTTAAACCAGGAAATAGCAGCTCTGTTCACATTTGAGTACACTGTTTGCGTGGCGTGCCCCTGGCTTAAACAGGAAGGCAATGGGAAGGGAAAACAGCAGTAGGAAGGTAATCTAGGAGGACTAGCATAGCTGGCAGGTGAGATGTATCAGAATCAGCCAATTACACAGGCAGCAGACCAGCCGAGCCCAGAACACTACTATAAACAATGCAAACACCTTCCCCTCTGGTTTTTCCCACACTCCACACCACCAGTGTATACATGTGGGGAACTTTTAACAAACAAAACAACAAAATGACAGGAGCTGCAATAGCTATCATACAGCAACTTGTGGAAGAGGCTGAGGGTGGTGAGGATGTGAATGCTGTCAACTAACCCTTAGTGAGGAGACGGAGAAGATTGTACAGACCCAGGGTAGTGTACAGACCCAGGGTAACCTACCAGGGGCTACATGAGTTAGAGATAGTGGAGCGCTATAGGGTGGACAGGGACCTCTTACAGCGAATTGTTGAGCTGTGCCGGCCACACCTGACACACAGAACTAACAGAGGGGACCCCATCCCAGTGGATACCAAGGTATGTGTAGGCCTAAGAATACTAGCTACAGGTACCTTCCAAAGGCCAACTGGGGATATGATAGAGATCTCACAGGCATCAGCATCCAGGGTACTCCACCAGTTCCTCAATGCCATGTCAGCACATGTCGGTGAGCACGTATATTTCCCCAACACCCGTAAGGCGTTGGCCAGCAATATGCAACTGTTCCACCAAATAGCAGAATACCCTGAGGTAGTGGGTACTATAGACTGCACGCACATACACATTAAAGCACCACCTAGTGAGTGGGGTAGGGTCTACATCAACAGCAAGGGCTTCTCCTCCATCAACTGCCAGGTCATGTGCGATGCCCAGAGCATAATAATGAATATGTGTGCTGGCTGCCCTGGAAGCTATCATGATTCCCACATCTGGCATCTGACATAGCTATACCAGAGATTTGCCAATGGGGACATCCTTTATGGTCACCTAGTGGGGGATGCTGGATATGCACTGGGGCCGTGGCTGATGACACCCATCAGAAATGCACACATACCCAAAAAAGAACTCCATAATGAGGCACACACACAGACCAGAATTATAGTAGAGCATGTCTTTGGGATGCTGAAGTCACTGTTCTGGTGCCTGGACACATCCGGTGGAGCCTTGCAGTACTCAACAGCTACATGTACCCAAATTGTCATCGTATGTGCCATGTTACACAATATGATCTTGTGGAAACAGCTGCAGCAGGCACAGCACGGGGTAGGGCCGCACAGCCCCCCACTATTCCCAAGGCCTGCACAGGCACAGAGTGACTCAGAGGAGGAACAACCCAAGCCTGCCCCAGTAGGCAGAAGCAGGCATGCCCAGTATGCTCTGGCCTTGGCAAAGAGGCAATGCATAGCACATACACTGACACAGGAGGGACCCAGGGAATAACACCTCTTTCTGACTCTCACATGCAGTAAAAGGGATGCCAAACATGACACTACCTGTGCTCAACCATGTGTAGGGAGTGTAATATGTGCATCTGGCATAGGCAGCCCTGCAGCACCACCTTCAATACTGGGACACCCACAAGGTAAGTGACTGACACATGCCAGTCAGGGAGGTTCACATACCCTACAACAGTCACAGCCAGCAGGACAGTTGTAGACAAACACAAACAAAGGCTGTGCTATGGTGTCTGAATGATGCCTATGGGTAACATCCCCCCCAAGCCTACACAGACAGACTACAGCAGGTCAGGCAGTAGGACTATAGTTTTGAAGGGTAGGAAATCAGAAACTAATATGTAGGTAAATCAAAGCTAAGATCTGTAGTACACTGCTATGCTTCTAGTCAGCATGATAGGTTGGAGTACAGAATGAAATGGAGTACCTGACATACCAGTACAGCCATAGCAAATGCGTACAAGTGTCAGGTGTGCCCCCCAACCTACATAGTAAAGTAATAGCAGTCAGGTGTGCCCCCCCAATCCTGTGTAGACATAAAGAAATAGTCAGATGTGCCCCCCATCCTATGTAGACATGTAGTAACAGTCAGGTTTACTCCCCCCAATCCTGTGTAGAAATGTAGAAATAGTCAGGTGTGCCTCCCCATCCTACATAGAAATGTAGTATTAGTCAGGTGTGCCTCCCCCAATCCTGTGTAGATATGTAGAAATAGTCAGGTGTGCACCCCCCAATCCTGTGTAGGAATACAGAAACAGTCAGGTGTGCTCCCCCCAACCCTACTTAATTATGTAGTAATGGTCTGGTGTGCCCCCCCATGTGATGTGCACACGTCGTAACAGTCAGGTGTGCCCCCCCACAACCCTATGTAGAAATGTAGTAACATGTATGTGTAGGTCTAATACCTGTGGAGCACTGATGCACAGAGGTGGCCAAGATAGCAGGATAGGTTGTAGCATCTGCACAATATGCAGGTATGTGTGTACTAGGTTGGTGTGTGTCCCATATCGTGTGAGAGTGGTCAGTATGTAAGCATGTTGAGGTAAGCCTGGTGGCCATTCTCCACTACCGCTGATGACAGGGACAAGTTCTCACAACTGCAGTGCCATACACAATACCCAGCAGTATAACACAAGTTAGTAAGCCATTGCAAATGTATGGTGGTAATATGTATCACCATCTGAAAGACTGACATGACATGGTTGTTGGTCTACATATACAAGCAGCACACAGGGGAAAATACCCCAGACATATAGTATATATTGTGTCACTGTGAAATGGACACACCCTTGGAAACGTAGATACAGGTATGCATCTCATTATTTGGTCCTGTAGTAGGGGATACTGATGTTGTCTGCCCAAACACTTGCAGGTCACAAAGGAGGTAGGACTGATGTATTGGGAAACAAGTGATATACCTCCACATGCAAGCAGAATGCCCAATGCATATCTGTGTGTCAGGTGCAAGTAGTTTCCATAGCACACATGCACCCAGCTCATGCAAACACCACCCAAAGGCACCTATCTGGTCATATCCCTGCTGTGGGGAATGGGTACAGTAAGACCCCACCTGTATATGGCAATAGCGGAAGACTGCAGCATGCAGTGCAGGTGTCCCATGCAAGCATGTCCCTAGTGGTAGGTAGCACCCTGCCAGCATCCACACCACCTGAGCAAGACTGTTAGGGGGTATTGGCATGAACAACTATCACACCTACCCTGTCACCCCAGGGAATATACTTTATGGTGGTCTGGGACTGTATGACTGACATAATGCAATGACCTGCCACATGTGGCATGCAGCACCACCTAATGCACCACAGGTGTCTGCCAAAGGCCTGTGTCTCACACATACTACCAATGCATGTTATGTCACAGACACCCAAATAACAACATAACACACTCCACATAAGCCATATGCAAGGCCATGTGAACAAACCACAGTAACATGTTCACCATGTCCCACTGCATGAGCTGTGGAACAACACTAAAACACACCTGCAATGGGGCGATACCCATAGGGAAAGTATCAGAAAATGTATGCATAATGTACGGAAGAGGTTAGAATAACAGAGGAGGGGGTGGAGGCATGGGCAGCATTGATTGTGCAGGGTCTGACACCAAGCTGTGTACACACACTATCCATGGCTGCAAACACATACATGGGTGGCTACACACCTGCCCATACACCACAATAGGTTAAATGTCCTGACCCATGGCTCCTGCCCCTGGCTGACCAGTGCAAATCTGTAAAGCTGTGAGGCATTGCCACAGCAAGATAAGCCATTACTGTCATGCTGATAGGTGTACAAGTATGGGATCCTCTGCCAGTACTGTACCAAGCTCCCCCTCCAGAATGGCATAACTTACCATGAATACGTAGGTGTCTGTCCACAATACCGGACACAGCCACAGTCACCCTTGTCCCCCAAGACATCACTGTGAGCAAGAATGTCCACCTGACAGTACATGAGGACAGAAAACATCACTGTGTATAAGTACACATCTGAATATCTCTGCTAACAGCAATACCATGCAGCTGAAGCAGCACAAACACAATCCCCTACAGTACACACTTTCCCCTGCACAGTTTGTCCCCATATTGCCAAATGATCAACAGATACCCTGCAGAAACAATATGCTACCTGTAGGTGTACAACACAAAGGTCTGCACTGCAGTACAAACTACCTGGACTTGATCCACACATTCAATACAGACGGGCATACTGGGCATGCTCACACACTTAAACAAATGAAGGCCATGTCTGCAAACACCAGTGGACCAGATATATCTGGCAGTCACAGATGTTAGTGCAAACACTCCTCAGTATCTACCACTCGTGTTTTGCGCACACAGTGGATAGGAATACAGACATATATCTAAGGACAACACACTATAATAAGCCAAAGGTGGATGTACATAGATGTGTGGAAGAGGGTGACTATGACAAGGAGCCATCCAGGCCTGTTCTACCCAGCACATGACCAAAGGGCCACAACCACATGAGGGTCAGATGTCACTCACTGTAGATACTAGCCACCAGTATCTGTCAGCATTACAGACTATGTGGTGCAAGTGCTAGCTGTGCAACATGACTGTAAAAGGAAGTAGTCATCTAGCAGCTGTGTACATGTACCTGTGAAATATGACCCTGTGTGTGCCTGCATGTGGTGTGTCAACCTCTAGATGAATGGGTTATGGCCCATGCACATACACTGTCCTTCCCATAGCCCTAATATGACAAGCCTGCTGAGGTCACCCACTGTAAAATACATCTTAGGGAGAGTTGTAGCCCAATAATCTCAGTGGCGCGTCCTATAAATGTCTACTACTGTAGTGTGATAAACTAGTTAGGTAGGAGTTCTAATCCCAGACATGGTAAATGTGTGTGTGTGTGTGTGTGTGTGTGTGTGTGTGTGTGTGTGTGTGTGTGTGTGTGTGTGTGTGTGTGTCTGTCTGTCTGTGTAGAGAGCAATGCTTTTTTAGGCTAGTCACACTCACTACTATTCAAATGCCCTACTTTGTCAAGGCTGCTGATGTCATACACTGTGAAATACACCTTTCACAAAGTTGTAGCCCAGTAATCTCCATGGTGTGTCCTATAAATGTGTACTGCTGTAGTATAATAAACTAGCTAGGTAGGAGTTCTAGTCCCAGACATGGCAACTGTGTGTGTGTGTGTGTGTGTGTGTCACCGTCTGTGTAAAGAACAATGCTTTTTAGGCTAGTCACACTGACTACAATTCAAATGCCTTACTTTGTCAAGGCTGCTTATGTCATACACTGTGAAATACACCTTTCAGAAAGCTTTAGCCCAGTAATCTCTGTGGCGCTCCCTATAACTGTGTACTGATGTTGTGTAATAAACTAGTTAGGTAGGAGTTCTAATCCCAGACATTGCAACTGTGTGTGTGTGTGTGTGTGTGTGTGTGTGTGTGTGTGTGTGTGTGTGTGTGTGTGTGTGTGTGTGTGTGTGTGTGTGTGTGTGTAGACAGCAATGCTTTTTAGGCTAGTCACACTCACTACAATGAAATTGCCCTACTTTGTCAAGGCTGCTGATGTCATACACTGTGACATACACCTTTTGGAAAGATGTAGCCCAGTAATCTCTGTGGCGCATCCTATAACTGCGTAGTGCTGTAGTGTGATGAGCTAGTTAGGTAGGAGTTCTAATCCCAGACATGGCAAGTGTGTGTATGTGTCTGTCTGTGTAGGGAGCAATGCATTTTAGCCTAGCCACACTCACTACACTTCAAATGCCCTACTTTGGCAATCCTGCTGATGTCATTCATTGTGAAATACACCTTTGGGGAAGGAGTACTCCAATAATCCCCATGGTGCATCCTATAACAGTGTCATGCTGTAGTGTACTATAGAACTCTGGTAGGGGTTCTCTTCCCACACATGTAGATTCTGGATGACTTGTGTGTGTTTCAATGTCTGTGTAGGGAACAATGCACTTTAGCCTAGCCACACTCACTACACTTCAAATGCCCTACTTTGGCAATCCTGCTGATGTCATTCATTGTGAAATACATCTTTGGGGAAGGAGTACTCCAGTAATCCCTGTGGTGCATCTTATAACAGCGGCATGCTGTAGTGTGATATCGAACTCTGGTAGGGGTTCTATTCCCACACATGTTGGTTGTGTATGTTTTGCGTGTGTTTCAATGTCTGTGTAGGGAGCAATGCATTTTAACCTAGCCACACTCACTACAATTCAAATGCCCTACTTTGGCAATCCTGGTGATGTCATTCAGTGTGAACATATCTTTGGGGAAGGAGTACTCCAGTAATCTCCATGGAGTGACCTATAACTGTGTAGTGCTGTAGTGTAATATATTATTTAGGTAGGAGTTCTAATCCCAGACATGACAGGTGTGTGTGTCTGTGCTTGTAACTCATATGCTGTGTGGAGGAGGCTGCGAGTGTGTACAAACTGGGCTCAATGTGAAGTGGGTTTTGAAGATTTCTTATATGGTGGCCATAGTATATATCACAATGTCCACCATACAGGGATAACAGATGTGAAATAGCTGAGAGGCTGTGGTGCAAATCCATACCCCTACATGTGACATCAAGGCCAGGTAAACGAAGTTAGCAACCCTAGTATTACCCAGAGAACACTCTCAACTCATGACTCTCACACACACACACACACACACACACACACACACACACACACACACACACACACACACACTTGCCTAGGCAACAGCCACTATGTCGGTAGTACCCTGCATATTGCCCACTGATAGTAATCATGGTGTGATTGCAGTGGGCTACAGAGGGCATGGCATCCTGTCCATCTGTCCAGTAGACACATACATGCTGACAGTGCACCTTCCCCTTGTTCCCCAGTGGACACCTGCAACACCTGTGGTGCCATCAAATGTGACCCACAAAGGACATACCATGCCTGAAAACATGCCCTGTATGGACAGATGCCACTGACACCAGGGAATGCTGATATCATGCTATCAATGTAGGTGCAGGGTAAACCTGCTGTCCATTACCAGTTCCTGCCACATGAGGCTAGGACTGGCACAACTGATGATAACCTGTGTACACAACATGGGCCAGACACCCGAAGTGCAGTTCCACATGTCAGTGTACATGCATGTGGGAGGTGTGCACATCCCAGACACTGTCCATGTCATGGACTAAGGAGTACATACATGACAAACAATGCACAGCATTGGCCACACACAATAGTCACCCAGGTGACTGGATGGTGAATACAATACCCACCTGTGTGGGCAAATCCAGAAACTACATCCCTGAGCCACAATGCAGATCATTGTCATGTGTCCTGATGCCAAAGTATAACCATCACCTAGCCTTGTATAGCTGTCTGCCACAGTCGGCCACTACACACCCGTGAAGCAATGCACCCATGCAAGTCCGTACTGGCACCCTGTGTGTGTGTGTGTGGGTGTGTGTGTGTGTGTGTTTGTGTGTGTGTGTGTGTGTGTGTGTGTGTGTGTGTGTGTGTGTGTGTCTGTGTGTGTGTGTGTGTGTGTGTGTGTGTGTGTGTGTGCTGTATAATGCGTATGATCACATTCACTCTCACTACAACCCCATTGGCATACTGAAGCATGCTGTCCAATGTCAGACACCTCCACATACCCTTTGCCCATATAATCTCTGTATGAACCCTGTGGTGCATGTGATACCTGCACAGTAATATGCTGTGGAAATCTCATTAGTGATGAGTTGTATTCCTGGCCCTGCCATGTTTGTCAATCTGTGTGCATCCCTGTGAGTGTGTGGCTATGTTGATACTGGCACCTGTTCATGTGGACAGGCACATGTACTACACCTACCGTACAGCTATCATATCCCTGTTGCAGATGCCACTCACCATCACATATACGTTTTGAGGGCTACTCTAAATGTAACCTATGTGGAGCATCCAATAACTGCATAGAAATGTGATAGCACAACATAATCTTCAGGGGTTTGATACCCTGTGCTGGTAGGTGTGTGACACAAACATGCTTACATTTTAGTCTCCCTCCCTTAACTGACTTTACTTTGCCTCTGTCTGCCTCTCTCACTCCAGCTTTGGTGGATGTGGAGACCTACACCTGCTTTGCTTATGCAGCAGCATGCATATTTTAATTGATGCTCATGATCAGCTGATGGCCACTGTATGAATTGCAGCCTTTCTCTAACTGATTGCATGTAGAACAGCTGTGGCAACATTCCCATTGCCAGTTGCATGAAAACACACTCCAATATCTAGGAACATCATGTTGGTGTTGGGCCTTTTCATTCACTGTGAGCAGGAGCTCGTTCTGTTGTTTGGCATACAGCATCTCAGATGGATTGGAGATTTACCTATAACAACATACATTGTGGAAACAGGGCAACACACAGGAGGGGGATGTGCATGACCTGACTACAGACTGTAAGTGCTGCTATACTGCATTTGGAGTAATGTTGGTTTAACAGGGTGTGTGTGGATATGGCTGTCCTACATGTTTTAATACCTGCCATGTTGGTGCTATGTTTATGAGGGAACCCCATCTGTAGGGTCATCTGCAGACTGGGCAGTGCGTGGTGCCTTTTGTTTCATGTGTTACCCACAGGGCACCTATCTGTGAACTGCAGAAGGTAGTGCGAGGATTGCAGTCTGTAGATGGTGACAGCCGTATGAGTTACTGCCTTCATATCCCTCATAGGACATATGTTGCAAAAACCTTGTTACAACAGTAAATGTATGAGGTTATCACAGCAACATGTCAATATTGGTCCTGTGTATGTGCCTCCAGCCACAACTCTCTCAACCTTTGTACATATGTCATGCAGTAAGAGGTGCATATGTGCTGTACACCATAATTAATGACACCATCACTGATAACAAGCCAGTGAGATATCAGACTGCTACACATGTGATGTATAGTAGGGGTTATATCTGATGACATCACCTGGACATTCTGTGGTTGTGTTTACAGTACTGAGATCTGTGTACATAAGGTGAATGGTGACAGTGTGTGTATGTATAATATGTACATTGGCCTGTGTACAGACTGTGGTAGATGCCATTGTTCTTGGTCCCGTTCTATCTGATGTTACATGCTGCTCCACTGTATGTTGCCCTATCAGCTTGCATGTTTGTAGCTCCATACACACACATGTCCCATACCACAGACAGGCATCAGACCATGCTGTGTAGTGGCCCAGTATATGTAGGGTTAGTGTGTGAGTGGGACATATGAGGATGGTGTTGAACAAATAGTCCATATACTGTAATATAATGCTAGAGTACCATACGTGGCTGTGGCTGTATTCACATTGGCTGTGGTTAAGCACTTTCACACTGATGTATTGTACTCTGTGATGTGACATGTCTGTAGAGCCTGCTATATATGCAGGTACATGTGCATTCCCCAATAGGAAATGTAGACCAGTGTTGAGCCAGTCTGCCTGTAGCCTGCACAGTGCTTTGTTACATGCCTAGCAGCTTAGTGTATGTACCCAGTGAGATGCCATGTCCAGATACCTGCCAAATGTACTGCTGTTGGTGGTGGTGTCAGTAATGCCTTGTTATGTAACAGATACATCCCATTGTGTCAAATGAGGTCTTTACCCCCTAGGGATTGTGTACAGAGTGTAGATAGAGGCTGCTGAACTACATATCTGCATTACTTACTGTTGATTATTTGGTATCCTGTGGCCCAGTCTGTCTTTACTATTGTACTATTTGAACGCCTTGGCCTGGACAGCAACATTTGTAAACCTTTCCAGACTACTGTATTAGTATAACTGTTTCACAGTTGCATTACTATGTTTATATGGATGTCAGTGTCTGAACAGCTATATGACATGGCATATACAACTGTAATAGTACACAAATAAAGGTTTTCCATTTATGCAAACCTGTGTGTGGTGTTATACCCTATGACCTCTCTGTGGGTATATGTTGCAGGTAACGATTGTGATTTGTATGGGTGGCTGATACAGTGTCCAGTTGTTAAGGTGTTAACTGTAGGCATAGTGGCTGTTCCATATTGTGTGCACCTGCTACATATGTATCTTACTGTACATATATGTGCGTGTGTATCTATAAATATATATATATATATATATATATATATATATATATATATATATATATATTGCTGTATCTGCATATATGTGTCTGTGTATATGTATCCATGTGTACATTCCCTATGAGAGCCAGACTGTACTGCATGATATGTTACCAATACCAGCCTGACATCATACAGGTGGGATGTAGTACTGTTAACATCTTGTACCCATGTTGTGTCAGGTCCTGGTTATGGAATCTGCAACACTTGGTAGTGTATTGCACGGCGGACGTGTTTGGCTGTGGGGAGTATACCTATTCCTACAAGACGTATATTGTTTGTGGCCTCTCAACCCCATTAACAGTGCATGTGGATATATATGTTTTAGTTATTTTCCCATTGTTATCTACAGATGTATGTCCGTATATACCTATACAGACATATATATATATATATATATATATATATATATATATATATATATATATATATATATATCTGCTTACATAAATATAACTATGTCCGTATATACCTACATAGATATATATATATATATATATATATATATATATATATATATATATATATATATATATATATATATATATATATATATATATATAAATATATATATATATATCTGCTTACATATACATAACTTGCTGTATATGTTTAGACATATAGATGTAGACATATATATCTATAGTTGTAGGCATTTGCATGTATACATGTTCATATATATATATATATATATATATATATATATATATATATATATATATATCTGTTTATATATAGATATATTGTATCTGTTTAGATATTAATATATTTACACACACACGATACATTTACATGTTGGAATACATTCTCTGTACTGTTGAATAACTGGGCTGGATGATATGTTTGTGAATACATCAGGGTTATGTACATCTGACATGGCTTAGTCGTAAATCACTTTGTCTATGGTGTGCAGAGTCCTGGGTTTGAGCCTTGCAGAGGCTGTTTATTTTGTTGCTGGGGAGAACAAGGGCCGTTGGATACAGAGTGATTAAGGCACTTTTGAGCAGTTGTAAGCAGGTTATCATGGGTTTGCATGGAGGTAAGCACTGCTAACTTCCGGTTACAGTTTCTTATACTCAGCTTCTAAATTGCTTAACCAGTGTAGGCTTTGCTTACCTCCACACAAACAGGCTTAAACCGACTTACTGCTGCTTAAAAGTGCTTACTCCCGCTTACTCCCGATCTAATTTCTTTAAAAGAAAAGAAAAAGGGGTTAATAGGAAAGTGGTGAGAAAAGGGGTACAAAGAGGGAAAGACAGTAGGGATACTAGCCAAGGATGTGCAGGAAGGGTGTAGGGAAGGTCCATAGCTGCCCATTTCTACTACAGGAAAAGCTGTGCATATACACTGAATTTGGAGGTAGATTTGGGCACTCAAACCCCTGGGAGGGGGTGAGGACAACAATAATAAGTTGTGATGCCAATTAGACTGGATTACATGTGTCCAGTAGACATGTGTGCAAAATGGACAGCTATGTATGGGGTGTGATTTTTTTGTGGGAACAGATTTCCCTTTTTTTTTCAGGTGAGAGTGGGATGTTGGGGAGGGGTACTAGGTATATTTGGGGAGGCAGGTTGGGTAGGTTAACAGACAAGACAAACAAGATGCATACAGGGGCAGTATATGGCTCATGTGTGGGTAAACACCTTGATGTGGAGGGTTGTTGGGAAATTGGAAGCCCATGAGCCCCCTAGTGGAAACAGTGGGACTGAGGTCCCCACCCATGGCAATCACTACTGCACCCTCACAGCCACGATGGTGGCTGTGCTGGGGCTGAGTCACAGAGCCAGACTGACACTCTAGTAGTGACATGCAGCCCTCTAGCTGGTGTAGAAGATCACCAAGCTGCTGATTGATCTCTCTATGCACCACGACCCCAACCTGGCGATGGGTGACAGGAGCCTGTCCACGCCGGCTCTCATGGGGGGTTGAGCCCATTCCCCTGATGTGGTTCCACCTGAAGGTGGTGCAGGATCAATGGACAGGGAGGTCTTGGGTTGCACCCCAAACATGCTGGTGCCCGGTGCCATGGCCAGCTGAGGTGGGACAGATGGGTCCGCTGGGACCGGCTTTCCCAAGCGTGATATAGTGTTTAGATTTCATCATCATATGCGGGTTAGTAATAGTCAACATATTCCAGGGTTAGGTATAACAACATGCATAGATATTCCCATTAACCCAGACACCAGATATGGAACAGTTGCATAGCAAACAGAACGCATGCATATATGGGACCACAGTGGTAATAAGAACAGCATGCAGGTGCATTGATGGCACCATACCACCTATGTTGGAATAATTCAGTATAGCACATGCATGGGAACAATTAAAATATTTATCAAATAATTGGATGTTATCAGAACATAGATGTCATTGCATACCAGTTGGGGTGGGTATGTTTGATTATTGTTGTAGATATGGTGGGGGGGTGAGAAAGATGTCAATTAACAACTAGTATATTCCTGCAGTCCACATTGCTTTCCTAGTCAGTGCTGTTATCTGTACCTTACAAGTCTTACTACACTACCCTATAGCCTTAGTTTGGACAGTGATATGGCTTTCATCATCGTTATACATGAACTGGTTTTACCTGCAGTATACACCTCTTACCTGGTATACCTGTGGAGGGAATGTTTGTTCACACTAACTAACTGTTTCTACACATACTCCCAGATTCCGGGTTGATGTTGTGCACATAGTATCCAACACTTTCTGCACAGACTCTGGCCATGTGTTGACCACATACTGGTGTGCCGGGACATATCTAGAATATTGCCCTCTTCCATCTTTAGTGACCTGACACACACATATACATGCTTTCCTACATAGTTATATTATGTAGCACAATGTGGTTGACAGTGATCAGTGATACTTTATTATTCAGAGAAACTGCAACACTCACAATTCCTTACAATACCAGAGTGAACAGTACCAGTACAGGTTATAATGGTCTTTATTTCTCAGCACAGTGTTCGTATCCGACGTACCTGTGGGAGCAGTGTTTGTTAGCACTATGTGACTGTTGCCACGCAAACTTCCAGATTACACATTAGTATTATGCACATACATCTCACTCTGTTACTGTACACACTCTATTCACTGCTTGACAACATGGGAGTGTAGATAGGACATACTTGAAATATTACTCTTCTAACAGTTTTGGGGATTGCTACAGTGACAGGTTTGTTCTCATAGATGTTTGACAATCACTTGTATTTCCTGTTTGCTGGCTAAACATCTGGAATCATCCCACAGACTTACCAGGGGGACAGGCAGCAGATATTGACCCATATACTGGACATTCTGGCCTCACCTGTACAGTTGTGGGGTATGATTCTGTATGCAGCCTACATCTACTCCCAGGAGTCAGACCGTGGCTGTGTCTGCTACAACTTAAACACTGTGCATCACAGTTGTGTCTGCTATATAGATATTGCTGTACATCTCCTATCTGCTTTCTGTGGTATTAATCCCCTGTGCTTTTGCATTCTGACCTTGCATTACAACACTCTTATATAGACCTCCTAGACAGTAATATTCTGTAGGACAATGTGGGCAACAGTGATGTGTAATACCTCATTATTCAGATCAACTGCATCAGTCGCAATGCCATACAATACCAATGTAAACAGTACCAGTACAGGGTATCATTCTTGTATTTCTGGGCACAGTGTTGGTATCTGGCAGACCTGTGGGAGAATTGTCTGTTAGCACTACCTGAATGTTCCCAGACACAGTACCAGGTTCCACATTACTATTATGCACATACATCTCACTCTGTTACTGTACACACTCTGGCCACAGCTTGACAGCTGGGGAGTAAATTGGACATAAGTGGCTTCTTAGTCTCATAAGGTTTTGGGGAGTTGCTAGTGTGCCAGCTTTGTTCTCATAGATGTGTGTCAATCAGTTGTATTTCCTGTTTGCTACCTATGGGTCTGGGGTCATCCCACTTATTTCCCAGGGGGACAGGTTGATAGGCAACAGATATGGGTCACTGTACTGCACATTCTGGACATATCTGTACAGTTGTGGGGTTTGATTCTGTATGCAGACTACTGCCACTGGCAGGATTCGAACCATTGCTGTGTGTGCTAAGCAAAACAACAGTTCACATCTCAGTTGCACGTGCTATTTGGGTTTTGTTGTCTGCATTTTCCCTGTTTTCTGTCTATGTGTCTCTCAGTTGTGCTAAATGGCCTCTGGGGATTACACCAGTCATATACAGGCATTCCTACACATTCAATGTATGGTGCACAGTGTGGGTAACAGTGCTTAATACAACAGTGCTATTACATGATTGCAAATTTACATTACCATATGATACCAGAGTATACACATGCAGTCCAGCAGTTAGACCTTTATTGTCAGGCTGTTACGCATTTATTTATATACATGCTATATGAGACTCCTCCTGCCATATTCTCCAGTGTATGCAGTACTTGCCTTGAACAATACAGGTTTTATACAGGCAACTGATTTACTACTACTTTTAGTTTTATTTCCTATGACAGTAAATGCATGAGTATTACTGACCTGCCTCACGTTGCAACCTCGCCAGGCAACTGATGTTGGCCTCCTGGTTCGTGGCCTGCTCCATTGCAGCTGTGGGGGACATAAGAGGAATATTTACCCATACCTATCCATGATATAACTGAGCTGGCAATTATTACACATAGTGGGGTGATACTTACACACAACTGGAACATCCCCTGCTGCTCTAGCCTTTTGGATCCACTGGACCAAGAGGTGCCCCTTATGCTGCTTCAGGTTAGCATAATGATGCCTGACCTGATCACCAGTTCAAGGTATACCAGTGGCACTGGTGAGGTCACGGTCGAGATGGTCCCAGGCCTCCACCTTATATTTGGAGCCCTGGTACTGGCCCTGTAGCAGTCTCTTATCATGGTCTTTGACAAGGAGTCCTGCCATGACTCTGGACTCCTGGATGCACTAGCACTGTGCCCGAAAGCGCACACCTTCTCCCCTTACTGCCATTGCACCTGCAAGGTGAAGCTACAACCAGTTATGAGATGTATTCCTGCCTCTTGGGTTTAAGCAAGGCTGATTTCCTGCCTTTTTCCATGATTGGCCAGTTTTGAAAAGGTTAGGCTATGGGCAAACCTGCTTACCTAGGGTTGACATTGTTTAAAAGGGAATAACACTGGGCACATTGAGTTAGCTGGCCTACACATTGCTTACACCTCCTAAGCTGGCCTGTCCAATGCTTACATTAGACTTTGCATTATAATTCTTTTTTGGCATTGAGTTATTATTCATTACACCTTATATGTATGCCTGGTATCTATGATTCATGTGTACGTACACTGTATGGGGTCCTTGTGTTGTACTGGGGACTTCAACACTCTTTTACAATTACACCTGACATCTGGGCTTACTGTTTTACTCCAGTTCACATATTTATGTTATGTAGTGGGTTAAGGCACATATGTCTATATACTGATTCCTTTCACAGGTTCAGTTTGGTTTTACTATGGTGAAGACTTGTTTGTTGATTCCTCATTTTTCTGCACTTCTGTGATGGCTTGGTTGTTAACTACTGTGGTGTGCAGGGTCCTGGGTTCGAGATCTGCATGGCTGGTTATTTTGTTGCTGGGCAGGACAAGGGCCATTGGATACAGAGTGATTAAGGCACTTTTGAGCAGTTGTAAGCGGGTTTGCTTGGGTTGGCGCAAAGGTAAGCAATGCTAACCTCCAGTTACATATGCTTACAGAGAGTTAGCATCAGAATTGCTTAACCTGTGTGTGCATTGCTTACCGCCACACAAACAGGCTTAAACTCACTTACTAGTGCTTAAATATGCTTACTACTGCTTATTGGTGCTTAAGCTTGCTTACTAGTGCTTTATTCATTATGACACTGACACCTCACATGTGCATTTACTGCAGTACTCCAGTTCATAAATATATGTTATTTAGTGGGTTATGCAACAAAAATATTAGTCATAATGTACTTTGTCATGACAAATGGAATGTGCTAAAGTGGAACTCGAACTGGGAATGGCTGCTCATAAGGTGAATGCTCTACCCACTACACTATTGCAATGCTGCTTCATTTGCATATATCTTCCTTGTTATCCTTTTCAACCATTTAAGCTGCATTAACCGTAACTAAGCAATGGGCACACCCGTGCACCTCCAGTTAGTTTTAATCAGATTTTTAAAATAAAAAATGGGTTTGTTCATTTTATTTCTGTATACTTTTGCTGTTGTACACAAGGGGGACTGTTGGTGGGGATATGCAGACACCTATGAGCAGTCTTGCTCATTTCTTACCCCTTTCTGCTGTTCTTTATTGTGGTGGCATGTATATTCTGAGAGCTCTGCTCTCAGACATGCCCCCCTGTGCTCTTACATGCTCCATGTAAGATTAGGAGCTCAGGCAGCATGCCTCATTACTATGCATGGCACGCTGTCATCCTGCTCCTAAATGGCTGCCTATGTGCAGGACTAAGCTAGTCCTGCATGGAGGAATAGTAAATCTGTAGGATTATAGGAGAATACCCAGTTTTAGTATCTAAAAGGGGTAAAATTTTAAAAGAGCATTTTTATAAGAATAGTCATGTAAATAAGCAGGTGGAAAAACAAAAGAAGGGCATGTTTAAGTGTATGAAATGTAATTTTTGTAAATGTATTCTTGAAGGTGATAACATTAAGGTAGAAGCTAGAAGTTATGAAATAAGATTGTTATATGAATATAATTGTAAATTAAAGTGTGTTGTTTATATTGCTCTGTGTGAGATGTATTCTGCATTTTATATAGGGAAAACTGTCAGGGAGGTTTGCAAAAGGATTTATGAGCACTTAAGAGCCTCAGAAGTTCTGGAATTAAATAACGCTTTAGCAAAACATGAAGCAGAAGCACAGTAATGAAATGGATAAAGTGTGCTTTAAATCTTCAGTGATCGATCAGCCAATGAATTATGATGTTAGACTGGAAGCCAAAGATGAGTTAGACTAGAAAGAATATTGTTGGCAATAAAGATTAAGTGATTGTAGTTTTTCTGGAATGAATCATAGGTAGAACTATAAAACTGTTTTGAAAAGAAAAGGGCTAACTCGTTAACGGCAGAAAGTCAGGTGATTCCAAAAGTGCGTTTATTATCATTTTAATTAGTAGCAACTTAGTCTGATGAAGTTCTTTGTATGGAATGATAACCAAAAATAATGCACCCGATGGCCATCAAGAAGAACTCCACTTTATTAAAACCAAACACCATGAAAATTCATTAGTTGTTACGCGCTTTCATCATAGGTAATGACTTCATCAGAACTTAATTACATGTTCTCATTCAAAAATATCTATATATACTTTAAGGCAACTCATGATTGACTAATAAATTAGTAAGTCAATCAAACAATAAACTCTCTTAAAAACACAGTCTTACATACATATAAGACAAATTTGTTAAAATATTCATGTTGAAAATATAAAATATTAAAGTATTCTGAATATTATAAAATACAAAATAGTTATTAAAATATGCTGTCTATATTAAATATATTACCCATATTTTCATTAGTATTTAAAAAAACTTTTGTTACAAGTCCCATAAATCATAGCATTTTGTGCTTTAAACACTTACAAATATAATTAAATAGAAAGAATGTATATTAAAATATATATGTATGTAATATAAAATGTTTGAACAATAAATAATGTGTATATTAAGCTGTGGACAAAAACTGATCAATTTAATGATAATTTATTGGACTCAAAACCCCATTCCTTAATCTGGGTTGTATCCCTAAGAGCTGGTTCTATGAAAACATTGTCATTTAACCTGGGGGGAAGTTGGCGGCAAGCCTAAGTTGCCATAAAAGTTCCTTTTTGCTAAGCTGGTTCTTCCAGTCTCCCCCCCTAGGTTCAATATCTACATTGTCCAATATACCAAACTTGAAACCATGAAAATCTGAACAACTTCGAGAATGCCTACACTATAGATGGAGGACTAATATTACCTTTAGGAATGGAAACTGTAAAACACAGAGAGTAGTGTATTTAGCAATGTGTGACATGTCCGGCATACTACATCAGAAAGATGGAAAGATCCTTTAGACATAGGATTTATGAACATTTGTATGAACTAAAAAACAAGAAAGAAACCAATGCACTGTATAGGCATTCTCGAAGTTGTTCAAATTTTGCATAAGACAGAGACACAGTGGTAGTGGAATAAACAGTGCTATTCTACTGTATAGCAGGAGCTTACACATGCAATACAACAATGTATAGCTGCAGCTAGCAGTCAACTACCACAAGAATGGCAGCACAGCTGCATACATCAACATGAGTGTGTGCAACAGAGAGGCAACCCTGTTCAGCATATAAATGGGGTAGAAATGTGACAGAAAAGTAAAAAGGGGAGAACAGAAGCAGAACTAAACAAAGAGGGTTAGCTATAAGGAATGAATAGTGAAGGGGGAGTAAGGATTATTATTTATTTTTTTATGTAGAAAGAGCTCTTTTTTTTGGAAATAATACAAAATAATGCCAGTTGGGGAAGTTTCTGAGGGATGGCTGGGGAAGGAGTACAGGCAGAAGAGCTAGTAGCAGTGTAGGCAGACAAACGCAGACCACAAATACAGACTGACAAGGTGGTATACATACAAAATATGCAGAGGACAGAGAGTGAAAACATACTTGAAGAAGGTGGACAATGGTTGATGGTAAGTGCTGAGAAATGGGGAATAAAATGTAAATGAGGGAACTTACCAGGAAGAGAATATGGTGTAGCTTCTGATATGGCTGGATAACAGATCGTTCTAAGGGGCAATAAACAAAGGCATTATTCTCCTGCATGGCTATTCTTGTGGGCCACTTGCTCTTCTGAAGGCCTGATAAGTGAGACCTGCCAATTTGCGTATCTCCACATGTCATGAGAGAAGGTGGCCCACAATGCCAAAGTGTTCATCCAGTTGCCAATGCACCTTGGCAGCAACTAGCCTCCACAGTTGATGCTGAAAGGCAACTGGAGAATTCTCCAGTCCACTATCAGTAGGGGAGCCTTTGCACCACCCCTCTGCTAAGATTCAGACCTGAGTCAACAATGACCACTCTAAATTGTTCCAGCAGGAAGATGGTGTTTGCCTGCCGACAGACAGATCTGTTGGATACTGGTGGCACAGAGAAAGAGATGACAGCTATTACAGAATGAGATGACTGTGGCCTTTCTTCCTTCTCTTCCACAAATGACAAAATGAGAATAAATTATTACATCCAAATATGCCACAAGCATAATCATATTTTCCAGTATATTGGCACAGAGGTCATGCACACCCTGCTTTTGGGACAGGTAAACTACCTTCTCTGGTACCCAGCCATGTTCAACTTATACTTTTTAACAGCTGCAAGATGAAACACATATTGTTAAGCATATTTGCATAGAATAGCACTGAATATATAATACAAAACTATCATGCTATATGTTAGAATCACCCATACCCTGCATGCTGCTCTTTGCCATGCTAATGTTCACTGAGCAATGCAATTGGTGTCCATGAATCCTCTCTGAAGCATATCCATCCTTCTGTCCACAATATCCACACCTTTTTTCCCATTTTTGCTCATGGGTTTGGGCCATCACTTCAACAGTGACAATCATCTTGGGCCCCATTGAAGTGTATAACATGTCATTATGCTTATAGATGCTATGATAAAATCATTTTGTAATGATTTGTGAAAAAAAGAAAGATCATTCCATTGCATGTTATGGAACTAAAGCTAGAAAGTGAGCATTATCAACAAAATATACTGGCAGTTACTAATACAAGTGAAAGAGATGATGCAGTGAAATCAGAAGGTAAAGAGGCAGTATAACACAAGCTGTCAAACATTCTTAGTGCTATTAAAAGAAGTGCTGAATTTAAACTAGTATAGGTGCTGAGTGCATTATTTTGTCAGAAATTACTTTTAGAGCATTATGGATCATACCTCTCAACTGTACAGATTTTTGCAGAATGTCCAGATTTTTCTCTCATATTTTTAGTCCATTTTTCATAAAACTATTTTTTTCCTGGCAAATTAGTGGCAAGTCATTAAAGATGGAAGTGAGGAAATAATGACAGACATTTGAATTTCAGACATCATACCCTTCAGAAAATCAATGCTAATGCAAAACCTGTTATTCTGTCTTTCTAAGTTTGTAAGAGCAATTTTTAAAAATTGTCCATATATTTGGGCTTTTGTCCCACTTTTGTTTATGGCTTTTTCCAGATTTCTTGCTCTAAGAGGTTGAGAGGTATGTTATGGATGAAAGCCACTGAGAATAAAGCAGTGTGCTCATTGCTGACATACTCACGATACCAAGGAAGGTAATTTAGTCAAAAGCTATTCATATGAACACAAGAAGTATGAGATCTACTTTCATATAGTAACACTGCATCAGGAAGACTGTCTGATTAATATTTTGGATTAAATACTGTAAAACATTTACACAGTTTGTGAACAGGTCAGATATTTACATAATTATAAAGCCATCCTCAATACTGTACATAGCATTACTAATAATATATTATATGACTTATGATGATTCGTGTATAGCTTTGGATAATATACCAGGGCAATATTCTAATAAAGTAATTGAAGATACTATGCCAGGAATATTTGCCATGATAATCATCACACTTTTTTTGCACTCGTATGACCACCATCAAGTATTTGCCCATGCACCTATCTGACATACTTATTCCTCCTTTAGGGGACTAGAACTAGACCAATTAATTCTCCAACAGTGATAAATGCTCTATAATCCAATAATTCTTTGCCTTATTAGTATATTTGTTCTTGCATTAGGTGAGAGGTGTTAGGGAACAGGCCACCTACAGTAAGTGAGAGGTGTTAGGGAACAGGTCTCCCACAGTTATGCAGACCTCCTCTCCCAATAGCTTAACCCTTCCTGTGATGGCATGTGACTAATGTATATGATACCATTCTGGAGAGGCCTCACGCATGCTTCTACATACATGTGTGCACATCCTTATGTTATGTGCAGCATGTAGCCATGCCTAGTCAGTAGCTGCTCTGAATTGTCTCAGTTCTCCTGATGGGTGCACAGCCACACCCTTCAAAGAGCTGCTCTTTTAATCCCTCATCATTTTTGTTTGGTTCAGCAGTGCAGTATGCCAAAGCACAACCCTTCTGCCACCTGGACAGGTAAGCTGTTTTTGGTCACTCATTCACAGCATTCCTGCTTCAGTCCTTCAGTGCCTGAGCTCAAAAATGAACTTGGGTTAAGTGGGTCACAGAAAAATAAGAAGCTTTTTGAGATGATCAATATATTAGTAACAGAGTCACCATCATGAAAACAGTACAATGGATATAAGACAGTTGTGTTACAAGTGAATGTTAGAATAGTATGTGAGCTGTCACAATAGAGGAAAATATATCAGTTATTGATCGGGATAATTTATAGATGTTCAAAAGGGATTTGCTAAAGAAAAGAAAAAACTGTTAAGAATGGTATTTGGATATGATGAAATCCATGAACATATTTATGGCAATGAAGTAGGAACAGGTTATAAACTCTTGTAAAACATAATCAGAACATATAGCATATCTCTGAAACTGCAGTAGATGCCATTCAATCTCAAGAAGCAGGACCTATAAGTGAAAAACAGAGCAGGCAAGGACCTGTCTATAGCAAGTGTGCTTGAAAGACTGTGCTTATCAGAGATGTGAGTTTGCTAAAAGGAGAGAATGTAAAGAGATATCACATTACTTGTTCTCTTGCTGGTTTGCTAATAGTGTTGTATGCATGAAACCATCTAGTGAGCTAAAACACTTTTGCAAAATTTGGGGTTATTCACACTATGGTTGCTCAAGCCTCCCAGTCTGAGCTGGTAAGTGTTCATTTGTTGTTGGTCTTTCTCCATTTCGAATCTTATTTTCTCTGGGGTCACAGACTGGCAGAAAAAGACTGGCACAGTTTTCACTGTCTGTTGGTGATCTCACTTTTTTTTTCTAGATGCAATGATCTTGGAATGAGAATAATATACTATGGAGGGATATGCGGACAAGTTATTCAGTTCGGTATGCCAGTGGGTAGATTTTTGTGCTATACTGCATTTGTTTGATTACTTAACAACAGCAAATACACATGTTATGAGGATTTGTTTACTTAGGCTATGAGGTGAGAGCAGCTTTTACTAAGGAACTATGTTTTGAGGCATGTAGTATAAAAATGCATGATGTAGACCCCATATGGTGATGTGCCATACTCTCACATTTTTCAAATTTTGCAGAAAATACCAAATTTATGGTTTAAGTAACAGACTTCCACAAAATGGTTTACCTTCATAAGTGCGTTATGCACTCATGCGACTCCACTTTATGTGAAAGAAGGTTTGCAAAGTTTCAAAACCTTGACAAAAAATTGTCAAATGCACAATGGGTGAATACACATTGGCATTCGCTCATTGTAGATTCAACAGTGTGGGTGCGGATTGTACTATTAGCGGGGATCGGGAAATGATCCCATTCCCCACTATAGTGTGATCTTGGAGTTGTTATATTAAAGTAGGGGGGTGTGAGGGGCAGAGCCCCCACATGGGGGTGCAGGGGGGCTTGCACCCTGCATTATGTGTCTTTGACATTTTAGTTTGAAAGTCAGCAAATCAGCTGTTCGCTTTGCTGACTTTCAATCTTCTGAGAATATTGAAGTTTGAATTTCGAGCATTTGCTTTGCCCAAATGTGCGACCAATATTTTCCATTACAACAATATGAAGGTAAGCCCACAAAATACAGAGTAGCTTTTTTAGATCATGATTGTAAAGTATTTTTTTATACTGGCTGTAGTTTTAAAGCAAGGAGAAGGGTAGAACCAATATATAAGCAAAAAATGGTGAGATGTGAACCGCATGAAGCTTAGCTTAGAACAGAACAGGACAGCATGCACTGTGTTGTTTGAGGGAAATATCTTACATCAGATCCAGGTCACGTAGTAGACATAATTTTTTTCACTGAACGCAGCCTAATAAACTATGAAAATAATTGGTGGTGTTACAGTGGAGCACTGAATGTGTGCTGGTGAGAACTCATTTAAATGCTGTTTTTTGTTACTTGTATTTGCTGTCTAGAAAGTGAAACTTGCCACAAACAAAGCACAGAGAAGAGTTAACATAAAAAAAAAAAAAAAAAAAAAAACAAGAAAAAAATGCTAGTGAGAATTCACTCAGTATGGAGCAAATCATTTAATAAAAGAAGCAAAAATGTAAGAGCAGTAAATACCTTTGTCTACAGTTATACATACATTTTATACAAAAGATCTTACTTATCTCACATTTCTCATACTGAATGAAGTATCAGAAGCATTTTCTTGTTTGACATGGTCTCTGTTTGTACTCTACAGTAATGTAGACTGCAAGAACCATGGTTGGGTTTATGACTGGTGTGACTGTAACCTGTGAACCTATGAACCTATGTTGTATGGATGATTCTTGGTTCCCAATTCCTATAACACTTTCTTTTTTTCAGATAATTTTATTAATTTTAACATATTTACAATATATACATATAAAAAAGGAAGGAAGTTTCATTTTTTTACATAACTGTAAATATTTTTCAAATCATTAAAATCCAAACTTCAAAATTGGTTATCATTATATTTCTGATGGAAGAAGATTCTTTCACGGTGCAGATTTTACTGTTGCTGGAAATGTTACACAGCAATAATACGCAAGTGAGCACTGCATATAAAAGAACTGGAAGAATAAAACAAATGGGATGAAAATGTATTAATTTATTTAGTAAGTGAGTTGTATTTATGCTGATAAATATAAATGAATAGGAGTAAAGGTTAGCTTGTGATTTTTTTTCCTTACCTAATAGATACACAGCAAACAAGTGAACTTGATTATATATGTTCCTTAATCACTTGCTAAGTTAATAACTGTTCAGCTCATTTGTTTTAGTCTTCCAGGCCTTTCAAATGTGATACTGTGCAACATAAGCAAGAATTTATTTTAACATCTAGATTAATCGCAGTGCAGTAGCACGCCCACCAACTGTGAAAACAAAAATTGTTTGGTGAGTTCTAGTTAAGTTCCAAAAGTAGTTTGCACTCTTTTTACATTTTTGTACCATGTCATGTGCTATGTTGATGACAGTAGCCAGGGGAAAAAGCCATTGGTGATGATAACAGTGTATTTCAAAATCAAGGGAGCAGATTGTTTGATGTGACTTAAGCTTATTTCTTTCAGTGTGAAACTGGACTAAGAAATTGTTGGTGTAATGTCTATAGATTCTAGGAGAGCATTGCAGTCATGAGCTGAAATATGACTGTGACTGAGATGATGGAAGGTTCTTTTCTGTTCTAGACTAGCCGCAGTTGCAGTCTGTGTCTTTTTGTGCTGGGTAAGATCATTAAGACTTGGCACCGTGCAGTGACCTGCATTCTGATGCTGAAGTGTAAGTACCTGTGTTAGTCAGACACCATACATTTTTAGATGTTCTATGGTGCAAACACTGAGGGACAGAGAACATTTATTGGTACCACTCTGATTTTTAAATGTATTTCTGTGTGGTGATAATCTTACTGGAAGTGGGAGGGGTTATGCTGGTAGGTATGCAAATTTCATGCTAATTATCTGCCCAGAATTTTGGCCAGATTTACCAACATTTTTTAAGAGCCTTTGTCACAATTTTTGATGCCTGCAGGTTGAGATGCATGCACTGTCTGTGTCTGTTTTGTATGCATTTAATACTTATTTGACAATATGTTATGTAAAATCATTTACATGGTAAAACTAGCATGCTATACATTTGTAAAATGTTTGTACTATTCCAGTAGGCTATGCACAGTACTACTTGTAAATGAGTACCTTGTATTTTTGGCATTTTTGTAGGAACTCTTGTGGATTTTGTCATTCTTCATTAAGTCTGTCTAAGAGCCAGCATTAACTCCTAACCTTTGCAATATTTCACAGTCACAGCCCATATTCTGCTTGGACTGGGAGAAAAATATATAACATATTTGGTATGTACAAAAGGGTACATCCTCATTGTTGTAGGTAAAAAGCCCTTACCTCAAGCATGCTGCCATTAACTAAGTGGTGGTCTTGTGTGACATATAGATGCACACTCATTTTAATGATGTTCTGACTTAGTTGGTGACTGCGAGATAATGAACATCCAATGCTTAACAGAATGTGCATGATAATTGCTTTAACATAAATAAATATTGCTTAGTATAAGAACTCTTTCTGTCCCTGAAGTTTGCTGGCTTGTCATGAGCACTATGGAAGAACTGAATCTCATCAACACGGCATGGGGTGGCTGTCTGCTTATACTCACTGTACATGGTACAGGGTTATCACTAAACTTCATTAATGGGATGTCAATCATGTGTGCTCTAATAATCACTACATGTCAGACACAGTTCCTGCACACCCAGTCCTATATCACAGTCACTTGTGGTGCTGCAACTGTTAAACCTAGCCACTCTGTTACTATTAAGGATATTACTAGACTTGTGAATGTGATGATTTGGAAAGCAGCATTCATACAAATTGCTTTGAGCAATAACAGGTTAGCAGACACAAATACATTGATGATGTAGAGATATCTTGCTCATACCATGTGGAAACAGATGTAATAGAGACCCACTAATTGTAGTAGTGGACCTGCTTGCCATCAGAGTGTTCTTCTGAGTAAATGAGCACAGCCATTAGAAAACACTGGAAGCACAGGAGGTAACCTCTTCCTTTCACAGCTGGTGCATATTTTGTAGTTGTGCTTAGAACATAGTACATCTGTTGGTATACATCACCTTTACATTACATCTCTATGGAGAGATAGGATGATGTCAGGTTTTTATGTTATGATATGAAATGCAGGGAGTTGAAATAAATAATGGACATAAATCATACTGTCACCATTACTTTCACTATTGCCAAAGCATGCCATTTGTGTATCTTGTCTACAAGTCAATGTGGGACATGCAAACAGCAGCTGAAGGGTGATTCTGTTCATATGAATGTATGCCACTGGGTATGTGCAAATGAGCTATTTAAGTATGTCACCATATCTACTTATACCATTTTAGGTGGAGATTACATCTATTTTTTTTTTGCTTTTCTTATTCTGCTTGTCCTTTTTACCTGACTACTACTCCCAATATGCAGTCCCTTTGGAATGTTGTAGTTATCTGTGTGCCACTGTTCCACAATAGTTGTCCTGGGCCATTTTGTCTACAGTGCTTCAAAGTTCTACAAGCCATATAAAGAGACAGTCTAAAAGAGTTTAATAGGAATTCCTAAGTAAGGGAGGCAGACAGGGGACATAACACAAAGTTTCAATTACCTCTACGAAATCAATTGCATGTCAATGGGTTGCATATATATATATATATATATATATATATATATATATATATATATATATATATATATATATATGGATCCACCTAACAACAACGAAAGCTGAAAACGCTGACAACGAGAAGACCGACACCTGAAGGCCAACAAGAGAAATAATCGACAGCTCGGAATCCCGATGCTGAAAACACTGACATGTGAAACGAGCGCGACTGTCTAAGTATGCAACAGTGACGGACTTTAGGGTTAGGGTGCGGGTAAGTTAAGTGTGCGTTAGTGACGGACTGTAGGGTTAGGGTGCAGGTAAGGTAAGTGTGCGTTAGTGATGGACTTTAGGGTTAGGGTGCGGGTAAGGTAAGTGTGCGTTAGTGACAGACTGTAGGGTTAGGGTGCAGGTAAGGTAAGTGTGCGATAGTGACAGACTTTAGGGTTAGGGTGCAGGTAAGGTAAGTGTGCGATAGTGACAGACTTTAGGGTTAGGGTGTGGGTAAGGTAAGTGGGCAATAGTGACGGACTTTAGGGTTAGGGTGCGGGTAAGGTAAGTGTGCGATAGTGACGGACCTCAGGATTAGGGTTTGGGTTAAGGTTAGTGCATAGATAGTTGTGTATGTAAGGTTTAGTGTAGGTTTGTAAGGTTTTTGGTGTGCTTGTGTTGTGTGTGTGTGTTTTTCTGAGACAGATTAGTTTTGTTTTGTTGACTGTTGGGATTGTGGTTTGTCGGGCATGTGAACTTTCGTGTTTTTCAACTGTCGGTGTTGTGGTGTCAGTGATCTCATTGTCGGTGTTTTCACTTGTCGGTGTTATGAGGTAGATCCATATATATATATATATATATATATATATATGTACAGTGGATATAAAAAGTGTACACACCCCTGTTAAAATGCTAGATTTTTGTGATATAAAAAATGAGACCAATATAAATCATTTCAAAACTTTTCTTACCCTTATTGTGACCTATAACCTGTACAATTCAATTGAAAAACAAACAAATCTGTTAGAGAAACAATATAAAAAATAAAAAAAGTACAATAAGCTAGTTGCATAAGTGTGCACACCCTTAAACTAATACCCTTAAACTAATATTTTGTTGAAGCACCTTCTGATTTAATTACAGCATTCAGTCTTCTTGAGTACACACCTGCCATCAATTAAAGAGACTCTGATTAACCCCAAATAAAGTTCAGCTGTCCTAGTAGGATTTTCCTGACATTTACTCAGTTACCAGCTACAGCTAAAGCCATGGTTCACAGAGAGCTTATAAAGCATCAAAGGGATATCATTGTTGAAAGGAATCAGTCAGGAGAAGGGTACAAAAAAATTTCCACAGTATTGGATATACCATGGAACACAGTGAAGACAGTTATCAAAAAGTGGAGAAAATATGAGACAACAGTGACATTGCAAAGAAATGGACATCTCTCCAAAATTGATGAAAAGACAAGACAAAAACTGGTCAGAGAGGCTGTCAAGGAGCTGCAGGAATTTCTGGCAAGTACTGGTTGTGTACTGCATGTGACCACAATCTCCCGTATTCTCCATATGTCTGGCCTATGGGGTAGGATTGCAAGACGGAAGCCTTTTCTTACACAGAAAATCATCCAGACCCAGCTAAAATTTGCAAAATAATATATCACGTCTCCCAAAAGTATGTGGGAAAATGTGTTATGGTCTGATGAGACCAAGATTGAACTTTTTGGTCACAATTCCAAAAGGTACGTTTGGCACAGAAACAACACTAGACATCACCAAAAGAGCACCATCTCCATGGTGAAGCATGGTGGTGGCAGTATCATGCTTTGGAGTTGCTTTTCTTCAGCTGGAACTGGGGCTTTAGTCAAGGTGGAGAGAATTATGAAGAGTTCCAAATACCAGTCACTTTTGACCCAAAACCTTCAGGTGTCTGCTAGAATTTCACCTTTCAACACAACAATGACCCCAAGCACACATCCAAATCAACAAAAGAATGGCTTCACCAGAAGAAAATTAAAGTTTTGGAATGGCCCAGCCAGACCCCAGGTCTAAATCTTATAGAAAGTCTGTTGGGTGATCTGAAGAGGGCTGTGCACAAGAGATGCCCTCACAATCTGACAGATTTGGAGCATTTTTGCAAGGATGAGTGGGCAAATGTTGCCAAGTCAAGATGTGCCATGTTGATAGACGCCTACCCATGAAGACTGAATGTTGTAATTAAATCAAAAGGTGCTTCAACAACGTATTAAGGATGTGCACACTTATGCAACCAGCTTATTGTACTTTTTGTTTTTTATATTTTTCCCCTAACAGATTTGTTTGTTTTTCAATTGAATTGTACAGGGTATAGGTCACATTAAAGGTGGGAAAAGTTTTGAAATGATTTATTGTGGTCTCATTTTTTTATATCACAAAAACCTTGCATTTTAACAGGTGTGTGTGTGTGTGTGTGTGTGTGTGTGTGTGTGTGTGTGTGTGTGTGTGTGTGTGTGTGTGTGTGTGTGTGTGTGTGTGTGTGTGTGTGTGTGTAGAAATGTAATGAACGAGAACAACAACATACAGATTGAAAGTACAAGTTAGCTGGATCTAGACAGATACAAGGAAGTATTACATCAGTGAGAGGATGACACATAATTACAACACCATTTATGAATGTACAATATGTTCAGAAATCTGACCATGTCAAGATTGCATGGTAGTGAGCTTATCCTTATGAGGACTGGGATGAAGGACAATATGTTGATTTTTCCTGCTTGTCCAAAACCAGCTATCTAAACAGGCCATGCTGTACTTATCTGTTCTCAGGATTTATATTTCTGTTATTGTGGTAGTCATTTGGGCTTTCTATTATGCTGAGTATTCAGAGTAATACTTATTTTTTAAATCTCATGTAAATTGCATTACACCTCTGGAGCAAATAGTTAAAATGCAGATATACTTTTCCCTTGTGCATAGATGCATTTCATATTTCTCCAAAGTACATGTTGCAGAAACATCACCAAACATTTTGTTGAAAATCATGACCTGAAAATCAGTTTATAACTAATTATATTTTATTGCAGATGGCTATATAAAGAGTTATTTCGTAAGATCACACCATATACTGAAAGTTTCATAATAAGGATATATTTTCTGAAAAGATTATCATCATATGAACTCCATAGCAGCTGTGCTTGCATCCAATTGATATAGTAGCTATATCCCCATCTAGCCACACACAGCATAGCACCATAACTTCTTCAAAAGCCCCCATAGCATGATAGCGACTAGCTACCTCTGTGGTATGGTGTTGACTAAATTCTGAATAAGCAAGTTCTATTTGTATTCCAAATACATTTCAAATTATAAGCCACCTGCAGTGCTGAAAACAGCACTTTCAATTTAGTAGAACAATAACAAATTAAATATCACATTTGTATCATAATCTGTCATCTGCAGCTTATCCATTTTAAAGATAGAATTATAAAGGTGATCAGATGAAGTATTTTTAACATTATCCCATTTGATTCAGTGCTAAAGATGGTGAAAAATGTGTTTATTTGTAAATGATTCAATTTGCCTTTGAGCAATCATTTTCAGCATTTGCTTATTCTGGAGAATATTAAGTAGGTATACAGGCTTTAAAAGTAAAGATGGTCGTGTTATGGTATGGTTCGAAATACATACTAAACCAACAAAAACTGTATTGGTGCATACTAGAAATTAAGTACAAATTATTTGCTAAACTACACTCAAAATAATTATTATTGTTGTTTGCCGATGGAGGGAATATATTTTAAAATTCAGCAAGCAGATATTTGTACTCTTTAAAACTGAAGAAAGTATGGCACAGGAAATATGAATGATTATTCCAAAACTCTCTGTTCTGAGCTCCATAGATCAAAACATATTTACATTTTATGAGCAAATAACAGCCATAGAAAGACTGGGCTTAAAATTCATGTTTCCCTTTTGTTGATAATCATTATATCAAATTAACTGTGGTTGTATGAATGAAGAAACAGAAGCACTATCATGGCACTTTATGTATTTTTCCATACAGAAGTCAGTACAGAAGAGCACTAGTTGGCAGTTGGTGCAGGGGGTTAAGGTTATGAGCTGTAGTGGCTGTGACAGAGGATTTGATTCTCTAAGCCCTCATTTGCCATTACCTTGAACAATTACTTGACCAGACATAACTCCTGAAAAGGGACTGTGTGTCCAGTGGGTCTGCTTGGTTAACAAATCTGTATTATCATTATTATATACATTATGACATGAAAGAAGTAGGTTTCAGGGAATTTTAATAGTTATGAAATAATGACATGGAACGCTTCTGAAGGGTTTAGTAGTTGCAAATCATTATCTATAATCATCTTTCCTTCCTCTTTCTGTACTGGCACTCAGTAAGAGTATCAGTTTATTTATACAGCTAGTCTAATGGTACTAAGCTTGGACATCTGTAAATTCAACCCATGACCCTTAGATTAGGAAGTGGCCACATGCTGGAAGGCTTAACTGGAAGACTTGCTTTTGCCTTTGTAGCATTGTAGCACTGCATTCTGAAGTCACTACAGTATACTGATGACTGAGCCTTTGTATAGCAAAACTGGCCAGCTACCCAAGTCGAGCATAGTGAACACAGCAATACACACATGAATGTCTATATCTGGGGCAATTCCAAAAAACCTGAGCTGCTGAGAAGAGAGAATAGCTAAGTTAATGAACTGCACAAGCCCAAATATAATGGTGGAATGCCCTGTGAAGTGTTTGCATCTCTATCACGAGAGAGCAATAAATGAGTCATGCAGAGAGGTTATCAAGTGGGAGCAGCTTGATAAACACATGCATACACACATACACACACACACACACACACACACACACACACACACACACACACACACACACACGCACGCATGCACGCACACACACACACACACACACGCATGAATGCTCACACACGCACACACACACACACACACACACACACACACACACACACACATGCACACACACATGCATTTAACCATCTATGCTTGCACATCAGACACACACACATAAACACATACACTGTAAAGCATGTACAAACACTCTTTTTTAATTTCTCCATGTATTTTGGGTTTCTAATATCATGACGGGAATGGACACCATCCCTAAGTCAAAGTATGATTAAAATTCATGAAATTAGTACTGTTTCAGTCTTTGATGTCAGCCAGAAGTGCTCTTCACAGCACCTGCAATGCCCAGTAATGACTCCTTCTGCAAATCATATGATTAAATGTATCAGTAACATATCAAAGTATGATTGTAAATTACTTTTTATAAGACCTATTGCTCCTACTACTATTTCAACTGTTTAGGTATCCTTCTTCCACATTGCCCTCTTTTCTGCCTGCAAATCCTGGTATTTTATGACTTTGTGTCTCTGTGCATAAGACACCGTAGTCACTGGGTGTAGCATTTCAATGATCAATGCTACTTTTGTTTTCTTTTCATGGACTACTATGTCTGGCTTTCTCGGATCTATTTTTATTGAACCGTTGGTGGCTCATGTATCCAGTGTTTTTCAGCTATTTCAATATTATAATATTTGCATAATCCCCAGTGCAACAATCTTGCCACATTATTATGCCTTTCAGTATACAATCGTTAGCTATGAATATATCACAACCAGTGTGACGACCCTCTACTGGACCAGTAATCAATGAGTCTCAATCCTCAACACTGCCAACAGTGTGGGAAGTTCACTGGGAGGATAGCAAGTACACACACACTATTTCTAGATGAAAGTCTCTGCATCAAGTACAATTTCCCTTAAGAGCACACAGAGACCACAGTCAGTATGGTGCTGGTTTCTCACTCTTACTTTCCCCACATCCCCAATAAGACTCCCCACTGGCACAGTTATAGAGTAGAGACCTTAGAGAGTGTTCCTAGCCAATTCCTCCAACACTTTCTTTGTCCAACCAGTGCTTTGTGTCCCTGCCCCAGTAGCTGACACAAACACTCTTTGAGGTTTGTTTTCACACACACACACACACACACACACACACACACACACACACACACCTGGGAAAGGCTGGCACAGGTTTATTAGCTATGAATGTCAACAATGAAAGGTTTAAATTTATGCATTTTCAACAATTCTTGCTTTCTCATGAAAGTCATCTTAGACTTATTCACACACACACACACACACACACACACACACACACACACACACACACACACACACACACACACACACACACATGCATGAGTACTTATTTAGCCATTCAGCAAATCAGCCAAAAGTCTATTAATTATACAATGCCAACAATACTGGTCTATGTCTTATAACTGTAGAAAATAATCATATTCTATGGTATATATTACTGAATGACTGCTTCTGTTGATTGTCTATGTTAATAGATAACCTTAGTTTTCCTATTCTGTTTTTTTTTAAGTTGCCATTGTTTAATGTGTTTAAACTTCCAAAATGATGAATTTCAAAAACATGCTTATGATACTTTTTAAAACCTTGGTATATTTATTCAGTTATTTCATTTTTGAACTTTCTTGAGTTGACACACTTGGACTGAATTATGTTGTGGGTTTATAAAAAAGTAGTAATGATAAACATTTATTGTTCACTGGTCATCAAGTGGGTGGCACAGCAGTGCAGCAAGTAGTGTTGTGACCATATAGCAAAATGTCTTCCATCTCAATTCTCAGCTTAGGTGCTATGCATGCAGAGTCTGCATGTTTTCCTTGTATTCATGTAGGATTTATCCAAGTGCTTAGACTTCTTCCTCCTTCCCAAAAATATGCAATAATTTGGCTGGTGAACTTCCAAACTGTCCATGTGCATTCTGTGATAGACTGGCACCCTCTTCAGAATGAGCTCCTATGCTTTGTTCCAACTTATTTCTTGGATGGTGTCTGCTGTACCCATGACACTGAATAAAGCAGATTTTTGGCAAGTAGGCAGTGTATATATCCAGCTCACGAACTGACCCCACCAAATAACTAATATACGAGTAACTGGCATGGTTAAAAAATTAAGAAAATATCTGCCCACTCACTGCTGTTTGTATTGACACTGGCTCTGAGCTCCTTACATGGGATACACAAACATAAATCAGAGCCTTAACAAGGTCAGGTTGAAGCTGGGCTGTGTTCATGCAGTTAGGGAGTACAATTGGCAGCTGCAGGTAAGGCATAAGTGTAGTAATTGTATTCGTCTAAGATGGAATGATATCACAGCTTCTTAAAAATGGATGTTGATACTACATTTGATGGTGTTGCTCTTAGTGTGTTCAGTTAGTTTTCATTACTGATAAGAGTTTTTTTTTTTCTTTTTAGTTCTCAGTTTTGAGTTGTGGGAGGTGCCAATCTGGGAAACTGCCTGAGTTGCCAGATGACCTAGATATGGCTCTACATAAAAGAGAGAGGATTGCATAGCAGCAGAATGCTAGCTCCAAAACTAGACATAATTGATTGAAATACTCTGTATGCTCTGTATTTCTGCCAGCAATTATGTCATATGATAAGGAGCATTAGAATAAAAGTTACTAAATATTTTCTTAGTATGAGTTGTAAAATCTAAGTAATTCCTCTCTCACTTCTGTTTCCATTACCTTGACAGATTATAGGTTAGATATTCCATAAAACAGGATCACATTAATCAAAGATTTTTCAGAAAGTAGAAATCTTCTGAACCTACTATGTTTGCAAAGTGACTGAAGTCAATATATGGATAAACGGTACAACTAAATATGAAGCGTTCTTAACTCATTCAGGAATGAAGTTATTAGCAGGCTACTTGATTATTTTGCTTCCTAAAGTCTTTTAATCCTGGAAAGCAATTGCTACCTTAGAATTTTCTCCAAAATCATGTACTGAAGGTATACCTCATATGATTTGCCATATCTCATAAACAATGCAAGTTACAAAAATAAATTAATAGATGAATGAATTCATAAATAAATACGTTTATTATGGAAAAGACAGATGTTAGTATCAAATGGCTGTCTCATGATGTTGGTTTTATATTGCAGATTTGTGAAAAAATTTATTTTACTTGACAAAATTTACAAGTATTATAGTCCAACAAAAGGTTATATCTCTATGGGTGTACAAGATAGACCCAAGGCATCAGTAAGAGAGTTGTTCACATGTTCAAAATCTTTAAAATAATTTATGACAGCAGCTGGTAAGACCATTGCTGTTTTATAGTACTACAAAATATGTGCAAATTATGCATATATGTTCACAATATTTCAAAACAGTAGCATTAATCTACACAACCATGCATGTTAAATGGCAAGAATCATTGGCACAACTATGTACCTTAATATTCCTTATAAGATGGCACTATCTGTTTGCCTGAAAATCATACAGCTTTTGCATTATTAATGCAGAAATGAAAAAGTGATAATATTTAAAAATGCTTTACCAAACATTTTTTTTTACCTCAGAATGTTTTTAAATTATCTACCATGCATTTTCAGTTTTAACTAAAATCCAGTGTCTTGTTTGTATATGCCACCCTCCACACACTCTATTTTTGCATTATATTGGTAAATATGGAACATATGACATATTTTTCACAACTTTTTGTAGACATTTACTTATAACTCCAAACTTGTACATCCTATAATATCAATTTTACTGTGAATTCTTAATAAATCATGTTGGTATATAAATGTTACTTTGCAGCTTTTTATTTTAGATATGCGTATATACTGATCAGATAATATGAGGTAGTACCATCTGTGATAGGGAGAGTAGGGCAGTGCATGTGCAACAAATATCAGCATAGTTAGCTGGAGTTTTGTAAAGAATTTTATGTCATTTGACTATCACACTGATTTGTACAGAAGCTTGTATTAAAAATGTATTTGTAAAGTTGTTTGTGTTAAAAATGAATCAAAGGTGGGTCCTGCTGAACAGAAAAGAGATATACATGTATATCAGACAGTATTATTGTAACTGATTAAATGTATATGTTTTATCTGAAAATTCTGAAAGGGAAGAGGTTAATCTCAGTCCAGCTAATTTTGATATGTAGGCCGAAAATTAAATGTGTTTGTTTCAGCCTTAAGGATTTTATCTTACAGGTCTGATACCAGCCAGAGACAAAAATATATGGAAAAAATAGAAGTAGGAATCTTAATGTATTTTCCTTAGGGGTGAACTAATTGCTTTCTTGGAAGAGTGGAAGTTGTTGAAATTGTTTTATAGCTTTCAGATGTTGTAACAGATCTTAGCAAATCTCTGAGTGTGTATTGTACCAGTGTCAGGTGACCAGATGTGATGTCATTTTATAACAAGCACTGAAATTAATCTTTAGATGTTACTGAGAGATAGGATGAAACTCTTGCTGCAGCACTTTGTTCTTCAGAATCTGACAGGAAATATCTCTCACAGATATCTCACACAACCTCATACACCATCTTGCCTTGCTATAGTAAGCAACTCAACACTCATCACATTGCCTTACTGTAGTAAGTAACTTAACTAGGGAACAGTAATTCATTAGTCAATCAGGAAAATATAGTGCAATTAGTTAAGCATTGTTTTTCTGCAGCTGTGTGAATCTATCCAGCTGTGATATTTTTTTATATATCCTGTAATTGAAACTCTGGTGTTTATTATAACTAGATATTCAATATCCTCATGTTTTCTATTTTATTATTTATTATTTAGTATGTTTTCTATTTTATTATGTATTATTTAATCTTTCTATACCTTTCATTGTGGCTGGTCTTTTAGAGAATACTTTTAACATCTTGAATATTTATGCTTATTTTAGTGGCACAACGGTCACTCCTGAAGGCCTTGCTGCATTGGTCAAACTCTACCATTTGTATTAGTATTAATTTTACTCAGTATAATTGGGTACCCTTATAAGAACATTAGAGTAGCTGACTGTTGGCAGTGTAATTACTTTATAGTCTGGGCAGAGTGGGCATAGCTGGTAAATCTCTGCTAGCCTTACCCAGGAGTGTGTGTGTGTGTGTGTGTGTGTGTGTTTTATGTATGTGTGAAGATCAAATATCCAAGTGTGTGTTTGTCAGCTACTTGGAACAGGGACACAGTGCTCCAAAGTGGTCAGTGTGGAGTCTTGTTTGGGACCTGAAGAGAGAGAAAGAGTCCAGCCCCAAGACCAAGTGTGTTCCCGGTGTGCTCTTAAGGGAAAATGTGCTTGGTGCAGAGAGCTGCTTCTGAAAATATCATGTGCCTCCATCTTTGTTCCTAGTGGCCATCCCTCACTGGTGTCAGTAGTAAAGATTGAGGCACCTTGATTACTGGCACAGAGTAAGGACTGTCACAACTATTACTTCAGAAATTAGATTTGGAAAACTTTGATATTTATACTTTCTCTGGAATTTAAGGTAGGACTCTTGTTAAGACAGGTATACTCTTGCAAGACATGGAGAAATTCTGATTTCCAGATAAATGTACTCTTCTATGAAGAATTAAGTTAAATAATCAGATTTATCAACATACTCAGATCATATGTATATATACATGCATACTCCCGCATTTAAAGCTTTGGTATACATAAAGCAACAAGACTGATACTCCTGCTGGTATATTAAAAAATATATATATAGGTTCATAGGTAGGTACTAGGCTATTGGCCCTAGGGCCTATATAAGACTAGCCAAAAAATGTACCCTGTCTTTTGCCACCCAAGAAAATTATTTTCCTGTGCCCCTGTCAAGCAGAGCCACAAAAGTGATCCCTGGGGTGAATTTCCTATTTCCCATCCAATCATCAAGATTTTTCTTGAAGAGTGCTAATGAGGAGCTCTGTTTGACATAGATAGGTAGTCTGTTCCAGAGTATGGAAAGTCTCTGGGACAGGAATCTATCCCTCCAGCATGTTCTGTTTATTGTGGTGACAAGGTTTAGGTCCCTAGAGCATGTAGCTTGGAGGGATTGGGATTTCTTTAAGTGGAGCATGTCCAACAGCTCTGGGTTTGACATAGCTTTGTATGTTAGGCAGAGATCGCCTCTGAGTAGGCGATATGCGATGGAGTAAAGCTGGAGTTTTTTGAGATGGTCTATGTAGGGCATCTGTTTGAGGTCAGTAATCCTCTTTGTGAGGTATTTCTGTGGCCTTTCCAGTTGTTGTAGATGTCTTGTGAGGTACATATCAAAAGGGGTATTGTACTCTATAATTGGTCTAATGAGTGATGAGTAGAGGGGAACAATGGCCTAATTTTTTCTGGATGAGAAACCTTTTGTGATGAGGTGAGCCACGTACAAGGATTTCCTGACCACTGTAGCAATGTGATTATCAAAGGAGAGACTACTGTCCACCTGTGTCCCAAGGTCTCATCACATTTTCAGCATTAAGTAGACTGCCAGCTATGTGGTAGTTCATGGGTACAGAGTTTTTAACCAAAGGGGGTGACAATACACTTTTTGGCATTGAGCTTCAGGCCATGGCTTTGACACCAGGCATCTGTCTCAGTGAGACCCTTTTGTAGTATGTCCACATCGTTAGGAGTTTTGATTATGGCTCCTGGTTTGCAGTCATCTGCAAACTTTGTTAGCCAAAGACCATCTGTGTTAGCCTGTACTTCAGAGAAGTAGATACCAAACAGGAGAGGACCCAGGACTGAACCCTGTGGTACTCCACTTGTCACTATTCTGAAGTCGGATTTGGACTCTGTTACTTTCACAGTGTGGGTTCTGTCCGTGAGCCAGTTGGCAACCCATCTTGTGACATAGGGATTTATGCCTAGTTTAATGAGTTTATCTATAATTCCAGAGTGGAGGATGGTGTCAAAAGCCTTGGCAAGATCTAGATAAGCTGTGTGAACCACCTTACCCTCATCTATGTCTTTGGTGACTGATTCAAAGAAGTCAATCAGGTTTAGGAGACAGGATCTGCCTTTTACAAATCCAAACTGGGTAGGGTCCAGAGTTTGTAGATTACCAATGTCTTTGTTTATGAGTTCCATGATGATATGTTCCATGGTCTTGCAGACCAGGCTCATCAGGCTAATGGGTCAGTAGTTCCCAGGGTCCATCATGGCTCCCCCTTTGTGGAGTGGGATAACTATCGTGATGCACCATTCAGTGGGTACAAAGCCTGTGGTGAGGCTATGATTGGACATGGCACTTAGGTAGGGTGCCAGTTAATTCTGTAGTTCATGTAGAATGCAGCCTGGGATATTGTCAGGTCCCATGGATGCTGTGTTCTTGGCTTTGGAGAGTGTGTTTTTTACCTGTTCAGCTGTGATTACAGGAACTTTGCATTCTTCCTGTATAGAGATGGGCCCTCTAGGGGATGAGAGGGGGGTAAAGTTAGCACTGAACCTATCTGCCAGGATATTGGCAATATCAGTTGGTTCTGTATATTTAGTGCCATTGTGTTGTAACTCAGAGCAGATCTGAGTGTTGCCATTGAGATTCTTGACATAGCTATAGAATGATTTGTGGTTGTCTTTAGAGTCAGTGGCAATTTTGTTTTCATAACTAGCTTTGGAGGATTTTATGAGGGATCTCAGCTTCTTACTGAGGTTGACCAGGGAGTTCCTCCAGTCATGGGATTTTACTCTTTTTTGCAACAGTTTCTTTCTTCTGTTGTAGAGTTTGTTTATGGCAGAGGACCACCAGATTATCTTCCTTTTTTGGAGGATAGCATCTTGGTTCAATTAGGGATAGCATGATCCATGCACTCGTGTAAGTGCTTATAAAATGCATTTGTGTAGGATTCAGCAGTCATACCTCTATTGTCCGTCTGCATGGGTATCATGAAGTTTTCCACTTCTGTCTTAAGAAGTGTGAAGTTGGCTTTGGAGAAGTTTTTTACGGTGGTTTCCCTAATTGGGGGTGAGGGCGGGATGTGTATGTCTAGGGTGATTAACTTGTGGTCGGATCTGATCAACGGGGAATTGACCTCTGGTGTGGAACACCGGTTGCCCATGTTGGTAATGACCAGGTCTAGGATATTGCTGCCCCTGGTGGGGGTGTGAATAAGTTGACCCAAGGCGTTGGAATTTATGTATTCCAGAAAACGTTGAGCAAAAGAGTTGGTACATGAGTAGTTTTCCCAGTTAATGGTGTGGTAGTTGAAATCGCCCATTATTAGGGTGTTAGGTTGTACCCTAATACTTTCCAGTGTATCAAGAAATGAGGAGTGGGAATCCTGGGGCATGGTGGGGGATCTGTAGCAAGCTACAGTTTGGATTGTGGTCTTGCCCAGAGTAAGTTGCACTTGGATAATCTCGGATGCATTATGCTGTGCAACTAGCCTGGAGGTGTGGATATCCTTAATGAATATGGACACGCCTCCACCTTTAGTGCTTCATTCCAGGTTAGGTGGCCAAAAGGTGTGGTATGATTTATAGCCTGATAATGCAGGGTTGCTCTCTGGAGCTTTGAACCAGGTCTCTGTCACTGCACAGATGTTGATGTACTCCATTTTAAAGAGTGCCTTGAGTGAGTGCAATTTGAAGTTTAGACTTCTAGCATTGAGTAGCATTACCCTCAGATTTTGCTTGCTTGTACCTGTTACGGTGGTGAATTTTTCATTTGAACCTTGCCTAAAAAAGGCACTATAGGGGTGGCAAGAGCCTTAGCCAGTATCCAGAATCCCAAGGGCGACAGGTGCAGGCTATCTCTGGCAAAGCATCATGGTCTGTTGATCATGTTGGCCCAGGTAGACAAATACTGGATCCCCTTAGAATGACATGATATTTTTTTATAAATGTAATGAATAAACATTAGAAGTTATATATCCAAAGCAAACAAATTGTAAAACAGTCTTTAAAAAAATGATTGTGCAGGGGACAGCATGATATCTACTAATGAAAGTTGTCATTTCTAATGCATACGTGTTGCCTGTTAAGACTTTCACATTCTGTCTAGGCTGCCCTACCTCCCCAGCTAGAAGCCATAATATTCATCTTTAAAAAATTGATTCCACCACTCCTGATTACCCAAGAAGACCCTAGTTTCATGTATTTCATTCATTATTTGGTCTACATACTATTTTATTTTTAGGTTGGTCATTTTAACACTTTGTGTTAACTTTCTTTGCTGATAAGATCACTAAGGCCAACATTACTATTTCATTTCTGACCATGCAGTAATGAAGAAAATGAAGAGCATCTAGGACAAGCAAGTCAAGCCAAAAAACTTAATGAATATTTTTGATATCTGGTCTTCATATACCAGGTTTCAAGTAGCACCAACAATATAAATCATCTCCCTTCTTCCCTCTATTCACATTTCCATAAATGTAGGAAACTGTCACCAAGAAGCCTAGTGTATAAAAATACCTGTAGAAACACTGCCAATAACTAATTTTATTACTTATCTACATAAGGCCCAATTTTTTCCCATTGTTCTCTAGTCAAAACAATTGCATGATCTCCTGCCCATAACTCATTAAGTGAAGTAAAAAGCTTTACACTTGAATATAGGTTTTTATATTTTCTAAGATTATGCTTTGCTTGCTTTGTTCTAACCAACTCATTTGTAATATTACTCAAAAACGTATTCCATTTTGGCATGGTATCAACTAATATAGTTATTACTGTATGCAACAATAAAATATTTTACAGTTGCCTAAATCTCTGTAATGTTCAGTGCATCACACCATACATTAACTTGAAAATAAGCTCAGGGCAAAGGGTCATCACCAGAAATTAACTGCTCATATTATCTTAGATTTGGACAAGAAGCCAACTGTCTACATAACCTGGCCCTTTCTAACCTCAACATTTTAAAAGAATTAGTCGGTCAAAAACTCTACTCTCATTTTTGGCCTAAAATGCACACTTGCAACTACCATCCAAGAATTGTAAAACATAAAATCTCTCTCTCTGTCTTTCAGTTTATGTTGTCATCTCTCTGAACCATCTAAAACACAGAGTTATTTTCTCCCAATGAGGTTTGGACCATAGCTTTCCACCAAATGCATCAATTTTTGTGAAACAGAATACTAGCAAACTCAGTTAATAACATTTGTACACAATAACACTGTAACAGTAAATAACATCTAGTTAACTAAGAGACACTGAAACTAATATATTCTTAATCAATACAAGGTAACAAAATGTACTATACAGAATTTAATTTTGTAAGAGCATTCTACATTATCATGCTAGTTATGCTTGGGACAAGTGAGGTCTAAACTTGACTTATGAACTTTTTCATTACATAGAGGCCTTTAAGGTATGGGTAACCATGGCAGAAGGAGCTGTTAATCCTGTGATAACAGCTTTAACTCCCGAAAGGGAGAATTATGTGAATGAACAAGCAGCAGGAAGGTTAACTCAACTACTCGCAATAGATGTTAACCCATTATTGGACTATACTACAACAAACATAAATAAAAAAAAAAAACTAAAAACTCAAAAAATAGCTAAAATCTCAAGACAAGCTTTATAAAGCCTAGAACTACTTCAAAAGAACCTGGGGATTAAGAGAAAAGATATGACATAAACTAATGAAATGCTGATGTAGAGATCAAATGATGTGAAGACATTGCCAACATACCCACATACAGGTTCCCCCTCCCCCAAAGGTCTAGAGATTTAAGAGAGATAACATCCTGGCCCCCCAAATGCCCCCAAACATCTCCCCTGCCCAAGGCATCCTATGCAAGCAATGGGACCCCATGCTGTGGACTCCATGAGCTAAGTGGCTGTGCTCCACTCCAGCAAAAGTGAACCCCCATGACAGCCAGATGGTGTCTGTCGGTTCATAGTCTTACCTCTTACACAGCTGTGGGTGAGGGCTCGAGAACCTGAGTGCCACCATAACTGTGCCTCCACCCAGCCTCCCATACACCAGCCCGAAGCCTGATCTCCAAAGCCTGCAAGAGGATCCCCATGTACCCTGGTAATACTTTGACATAGGGAATGACCAGACTATCTGCCATTGGATGGTTTGGCTTTATTGGATCCAGATCATGCCTTCTGCAAAGGCACGACTTTGATCAAAAGGGGTTATCACCATGCCTAGGGAAAAGCAGTCCAGCTTTGACTACTAAAGCCATGGCTAAGGGATACAATCTGATACTCGGGTATCATTGAAATATCATTGAAAAATTGACAACCTTAACAGTGCAAACAAACCCATACAAGCTTACATGATGGGCAACTGAATGTCAGAGGAGACAACCCACACAAGACCACAGTTGCTGGGTTTGCCTGAGTAAAGTTGGTCACAGCAGTGTCCTGTACCAAGTTGCTCAGTCCTGGGCTCCTTGTTTGGCATCTACTTTTCCGAAGTACAACATTATAACAAAGAAGGGTGGAGGTATGTTTGCAGCATATGCCTAAAAACTGGGCAGTAGAGGTAGTAAATGCACTCTCAGAAGGGTCCTTCAGAAGGGCAAACTCACAAGAAGGCCACAGCAATGCATCAAGCCATGGCCTAAAGTTAAATGCCAAAAAATGCATAGTCATAACAAGGTACCAAATAGGTTACACCCCAGCTAAATAGGTAGGTTACAAGAGAATTTCAGACACCCCCTGCCAGGGACGTAGTAGTGTAGTAGTCTGATAGTAGTCTATTAAGTCACAGGAGACCTTCTAAGACCGCCACCTTGACCAAGGTATCCAAGGAGTCATCTGAGATCAAGGATCTCCATGTCATAGTCACTCATCACTCTCAATCACTCACTAATGACCCTGAGCAATTGCCTCCTTCTCCCATGTATCTGAACAGCACACAAAGTAAGTTCAAAAAGTCATCAAAAAAGGATAAAGGGTCTCAAACATCTGTCCTATGCTGCCCTGGACTGAAAGAAGCTCCTATCAGCCTGCTTTACCGCTGCCCAGAGGTGACCTTACAAGCCCAACACAAGCATTAGATTTGATGAATAGACTGACTAGAAATCATGTCAGCAAAGACTATATACTCGGGCCCCAACCTGCCGCTAAATGAGACCGACTACGTGGCATGTGGGCTGGAGCTTCAGAACCCAAAGACTCCCCCAAACTCCCCTAAAAAATGGTATATATGTGAGGCAGAGCACCTCGCTGGCCTTGTTCAAGAGAAATCTTGATGAATATGGATGGGAGGAGCAGATACCCCCCAGGGATTACCAGTGTCACTGCTCAACAGAGGCAGCAAAAAAAATACATAGTTCCCCATACTAAAAAAAAGTGGGTGTAAGCCCTAAAAACTATGGCTGCTAGGCTAAATGCCCTCGGGCAGATAGCCTAGTATGAACCTATGAACCTATGAACCTATGAACTATAGGCCCATTGGTACTAATGGAATTACTGAAATGGAGGTGAGGAACGATGCAATGTTAATTAACATACGCAAGGAACTGTTTAAGCTTGAAGACTTCTTGCATAAACTTAAACATTTACAGCTGCAGCGATATAATTTTGAAGCTTGCTTGGAACTACGTATAGTTCCGCGCGGCTTGAGGATCCTTAAGATGCCAACTTACGGTGAACAGCATTGGGACTTGCTTAGTAAGTGGCAGAACTTAAATTTAGAATTGAGCTTTAGTTATGTGAGGCTGTTAAATGAGTTTTTTAAACCAGAAGAGGACCGCCTCATTGAACAAGTTTCTTGCATGCAAAATGAACTTTATGTTAAATTTCCACACAATCTGTTAGACACTAAGTTATGTCAGATATTGAATACTGTAGCAGCCTTCAAACAGAACTTTACAACAAAAACAGAAGAAACTGGATACAGATCTATCCAATTTCTCCAGAGGGCATGTCTTCACTTGGCCCAAACTTAATAGAAGGCAAGAAACTAATGTGACTAGGCCAGCAGCACATGAAAATATTTTTGTGGATTCTACAGAAACAGCTGATAATCGGATACCAGTTGTAATTATTAATGCAGCTTCCACAGAAATAGCCGACAAATGTGTACCAGCTGCAATTAATAATTTGTCTCAAACAATGGATAGTACTCAACATGTACCAGTGAGTGTAACTACAGAAATCAGTTTGGGTGCAAGAACTAAAAAAGTGTCTGATTTTTTATCTAAACATCAAACTGTGAGCATTTATAGGAATGAAACACCCATGGACCCTATAATCACTAACAGAGGTGGTTTCTCACTCCCTTTTCCGATTGGGACAACAACATGAGGATGCTCGCAGAGTCGCAGAAAAAACAAAAGGAAATTAAACTCAGATGCAACAGAGAATCATTCTTTAAAACAAATGTGGCAAAAAACAGTGACTCATTTGTCTGGAATATTTCTTGCCGCATTTTGAGTAAAGATGAAACCTCTCTTCTGAATCAAGGTATGACTTTCATTCTCACACAAATGACTGATATTACAGAATGTTTGATTGATTTAAAAATGTTTACTCGGAATGTCATGTTGAAAAAGCATTTTCAATCTGTAGATGATGTTGCCATTAATGATGTACATAAGACGTATAGGAAACCTAATACATTTACTCCATCCAATAATGCTACAGTTGAAGACTTTGAGAGGAAATGTGAGAATGAGATTATAGCCTTGTTTACTAATAGAAAGGTGGTGAAATCTTGCTGCAATTTAACATACAATGAACAACAAGCATTATAATATTTAAGTATGGATAGTTCTATCATTATTAAAGCAGCAGATAAGGGAGGTCCGGTGGTGATAATGGACAGAAGTTACTATGATGAATCACCGCAGTGTGTGCTTAATGATACTGAAACCTGTGTGCAGATTACTAAATCTGATGCTGAAAATATCGAGAAGGGTAAACAACACATTATATGATTGTTTAATTGGGTGTAATATCTCAATGGATTTATATAAATATTTTGTGTGTGACAAACCTGTGATTCCCATTTATCAAGGCTTTCCAAAAATCCACAAAGACATGCACAAACCTCCCTTTAAACTGGTAGTATCTGGCCGTGGATGGTGTACTGAAAATCTTTCTATTTTTGTAGATCATCAGTTGAAAAGTTTGTTAAATCTGAATGTACATGTTTTGAATGATACAAAACATTTTCTAAAAGATTTATACACATATATTAACAACAACAGTGACACTTCTGAACACATTTTGGTTACTCTAGATGTACAATCTTTGTTTACCTGTATTCCTAATGATGTAGGAGTTGAGATGTTGAAAGAATATTTATGTGAACACAGTAGTTTTTCTGGCTCTTTTATAGATTAATTTGTCTCCTAATGGAAATGATATTGGAAAACAATATTTTTGTATTTAATCAATCTATATATTTGCAATGTAAAGGCGTAGCTATGGGGACATCAAGTGCAAATAATCACGCCAATATAGTAATGGCCTGATAGGAAAATCAGTATGTTTTAAATAATGTACAACAGGTTGTTTTCTACAGGAGATTCATTGATGATCTTTTTCTTCTATGAAAGGGTGATGTACCATCTCTTCTAGATTTTTTTTCAACAGTTAAACTGTAGTACGACTTTTTAAAATTTACATTAAAATATTCTATAGGAAAGGTTGTTCCAGAAATAACTATCTTTTTAGGCAAAGTATGCATCCACCACATATTTATCGTAATGTGGTTAGAAGTCAGGTTTTGCGTGCATCAGAAGTGTCACTGTTGTTGTTGTCAAATTAGTTAATGATTCAGATTTTGAGAGTGAGACCTCTACACTACGTGAAAGATTTCAACTGAGAAGCTGTAATAAAACAGAAATTGATATGAGTTTGAATAGTTTGACTAGAATGAGAGAACGTGAAGGGAGACCCTATTTTTCTGAGGGAGATTGGAGTAAATATAAAACAGAGATAATCATATCAGAATATTTCTGACTTACTCTAATAATATAACTAAGATAGAAAATATTTTTAAAAATAATTGGTCGATACTCAGTACTGATACAGAGGTACAATCAATTGTAGGAGACAAACCAAGGTTTACATATAAGAATAAGAAAAATTAAAAAAGAATGCTTTGCTACCCACGTACAGTGAATGAAGATACTAATCCGCCTTGCTTTAAGGGTACGTTCAAATGCTCTCATTGTAATTGGTGTCAGTATATTGACACCGATAATATATTTACACATCCAGATACTGGGAAAGTTATGAAGTTTAATGTTTTTGCCAATTGTGAAACATGTCATTTAGTTTATTTGGCTGTATGCTACATCTGCTCAGCATTCTACATCGGTAAGACCGATTGTAGAGTGCGTGACAGAGTACGTGAGCATATATATAACATCAACCATTTAATATGTTCAAATGCATTAGCCAAACATGCCCATATAAATGGGCCAGAACATAAATTTAAATTTCAAGTGATTGAAACTATTACAGAAAGTATACGGGAAGGTGACATAGAAAATAGGGTAGAAACAAGTGAACTAAAGTGGATTATTAGAATAAGAGGAAATAAAGGGAAAGGATTGAATGATAAAATATGTATTAAGCCTGTACCTAAGAACAGAGTGTTCAGATGAAAGTTGTTTTTATATATGTATTCACTATTACTTATTTATTTCATGTCACACTGATTTTAAAAATTATTAGTTTGCATTCTTATAGATAAAGACGAACAAGTGTTGCAGTTGTAACTTGATGGCTTAATTAGCTGATGAACTGATGTTTGCATTTCATTGGTTCAAAGTTCGTTTAAATAGAATGTGAAATGGATTCTTTGTATTATTGTCTGACGAAGCAGCAGTAATAGCCGTGAAAGCGCTAACAATTTTAAATAAAAGAACAGTTTATGTACTATTTCTGCCGTGGGTTGCTTCTCCTTTGCTTTTTTCTAATATAGTTATTACTTTTATTTATTATTTTACATTTGTTGACCGGGCTAGTCTAGCTGGATATATGTCCGTTTTCAGTAGAGGCCCGGGGAGAAAAGCTCCATGTGCAAAACAATATGAATAAAACAATAGACAATATATGATAGACCAAAAATAGAATAGAACAATATATAATAAAAAACATTTTAAGTATGGTCACGAAAAAGTTTACAGAATAATAGAAAAAAAAACACATTTAAAATATGGTCATGAAAAAGTCTACAGAAGAATATATGCAATGTATACGACGGTAAAGCAGTTAAACAAAGATGATAATAAAGAAGTAATTATGAAGAATTCAGTCACAGGATTCATAGTAAGCAGCTTTAGAAGGGAAGGGTAGTTATATAGGGTAGGGATGCAGGTGGTTGTAGTGAGAAGAAGCAGCAGTTAGTCAGGGGTAATACAGGAACATAACCAGTGTTTCTTGAGATGAAGCTTGAGCTTCTTTTTGAAAAGTTCATGAGAGCAGAGAGTAGTAAGTTCAGTGGGTAGAAGATTCCATAGCTTACCAACGGTGTTACAGAAGAGGGAGTCACCTGCTACATTGTTAGCTCTGCTGGTGTTAAACAGTAGTTTATTAGCAGAGCGTAAGTTTTTAGGATTATGGTAGAGGGTAAGTAGGCTTGAGAGTATAGGAGTATTAGAGGGTTGATACATTCTTTTATGGGCAATAGTAAGCTGTGAAAAATGAAGATGCTGCAGAAATTCTAACCAATCGAGTTGTATAAGATTTAGACAGTGGTGAGTTCGGAAAGGAGAGGCATCAGCAAATCTGGCAATATTATTATAGGATACAGTCAGCTTGTGAATGTTGGTTTTAGAAAGGTTTGTATAGATGGGTGAGGCATAGAGTAGAGTAGAAATGAGATGAGTTCTGGCTATAGCAGTCCTGGCTGTTGGAGTAAGAAAGGGTTTGATTCTATAGAGGGATCCAAGTTTCTTGTTGACTGTTTTATTGTACTATTAATATGTGTGTCAAAGTTGAGGTTATTGTCAATAGTTATTCCTAGGAGCTTGGTAGTTGGGTCTGGAGAGATAACAGTGCCATTGTTAGATGTAAGTGTAAATTCTATGGGGGTGGACTTACGTGTTGGGGAGAAGAGTAGCAGTTTTGTTTTCTTAGGATTTAGGAGGAGACAGCGGTTTGTAAACCATTGTTCCACAGTGTTAGATGCATTCTGGGTTATGGTTTGCAGTTCAATTTGAGAGGTAGCTGAGCAGATAATAGTGGAGTCATCTGCAGGTAGAATGAGGAATTGCTGAGTGAAGATCATTAATATAGATGGAAAATAGGAGTGGCCCTAATATGGAGCCCTGAGGGACACCAAGGGAGATAGGTAAGAGATTTGATAGATTATTGTGCCAGAGTACCGCTTGTTTTCTGTTATTAAGGTAAGATTTGAACGAGTTGATGGTTAATGGGTCAAGGGACAGAGATTGCATGATATGCAAGAGCAGCTGGTGATGAACCATGTCGAAGGCTTTGGATAAATCAACGAATACTGCAGAGGAATGAAAGCCATTGTTATGATTATTGTTAATACAGTCTGTAAAAGATAGCAGGGCAGTGGTGGTACATTACTTTATGTAACAATAAAATATTTTACAGTTGCCTAAATCTCTATAATGTTCAGTGCATCACACCATACATTAACTTGAAAATAAGCCCAGGGCAAAGGGTCATCACCAGAAATTAACTGCTCATATTATCTCAGATTTGGACAAGAAGCCAACTGTCTACATAACCTGGTCCTTTCTCACCTCAACATTTTAAAAGAATTAGCGGTGGTGGTGCTGCGGTAGCATTGTCGCCTCACAGTATGACGCTGTCTGGTTCGATTCTCAGCTAGAGAGACTTCTGCATGGAGACATGCATGAATGGGCTTACCTTCGTTGAAGTTTGTGCGTCAGGCCTGGCAAGCCGGTACGTAAAAATCAACTGCCAATCATTAGCGGACCAGAGTTACCATCCAAGAACTGTAAAATATAAAGAACCATCTAAACAGAGTTATTTTCTCCCACTGAGGTTTGGACCATAGCTTTCCACCAAATGCATCCATTTTTGTGAAACAGAATACTAGCAAACTCAGTTAATAACATTTTTACACAATAACATTGTAACAGTAAATAAAGTTAACTAAGAGACACTGAAACTAATATATTCTTAATCAATACAAGGTAACAAAATGTACTATACAGAATTTAATTTTGTAAGAGCATTCTACATTATCATACTAGTTATGCTTGGGACAAGTGAGGTCTAAACTTGACTTATTAAATTTTTACATTACATAGAGGCCTCTGAGGTATAGGAGGATTTCTTTGTCCAAAAAATCGGATAACTTAAACCAAAACTCATTACTGCTTATGCTTCTTTTATAGCAGTGCTTATACTTGGTCTCTGCATTCCCATTAAGACCTTCCCTGAGAACCCTTGTATCAGTGAAGGATTCTATGACTGCTCCTAATTTGCAATCATTTGCAAATTTGGTCAGTCAGAGACTTTTGACATTGGCCTTGTCTTCAAATAAGTAAATGCCAAAAAGGAGCAGTCCAGGGACTGATCCATGAGGGACACTGCTTGTGACTGGCCTCTTTGTAGAGGTGAACTCCCCAATTCTAACTTCCTAGGTCCTGTCTGTGAGCCAGCTGGCTATCCACTAGATGGCATAAGGGTTTATACCTAATCTCTTGAGTTTGTCAACAATGCCTGAGTGTTGTATTGTGCCACATAACTTGTCCAGGTCAAGGTAGGGAGTATAAACCATTTTTCCCTCATCTATTCCTTATCTATTGCTTTGTTGACCTACTCAAAGAAGTCTACTAGTTTGAGTTGACATGACAAAACCAAACTGGTTGGGTCCGGTGTCTGTAGGTTTCTTGCGTTATTATTGATTGCTTCCATGACAGTTCTTTACATGACTTTGCATATGAGACTTGTGAGACATATGGTTCTGTAGTTTCTAGGTTCTATAGATGGCCCACCTTTGTGTACATGGATAACTGTTGCTGTTCTCCTTTTGTGAGGCATGAAGCCTGTTTGGAGGTTAAAGTTAAATATCTGTTCCAGGCAGCCTGATAGGTCATGTTTCATGCTGTCTGTGCCCATTGATGAAGTTCTATTCGCCTAAGAGAAAGTATTAAGGACCTGTTCCCTAGTGATAACAGAGGGAGATATATTTCATGATATTTCCTGAGGGTAGGCTGACTGGGAGAAAAAGGTAAAGTTGGAGCTGAATTTGTCGGCGAGTAGGTTTGCTATATCTTCTGGCTCAGTATGGATGGTTCCATTAACAATGAGCTCTAGACACAATTGTGCATTATGTTTGAGGTTATGGAAATAGCTAAAGAATCCCTTGTGGTTGACCTTGGCCTGGGAGGCCAAATTTACCTCACAATTGGCTTTGGTAGACTTTACTTGTCCTTCAAGTTGTTTCTTTATTTTGATGAGAGTGCTTTTATCCTGCTGTTTTTACATTTCCTAATTTTTATCATGGTTTTCTTCATTCTATTCTGCAGACTATTGTTGTGATTCCACCAGGGTGGCTTGTTTTTTGAGTAAGTTCTGAACTTCTTCTTGGTGGGTATATGTGCCTCTGACATGCTTGTATAGAGATTTTGTGAATAATTCTGTATAGGCAGCAGTGTTATCGGGGTCTATGAGGCCTTGGTATTTTGCCAAGTTATCACTTAATAGTAGTAAATTAACCTTAGAGTACCTTCTGATTATTGCACAGTTAGCTGGGGTTCCAGGTTTTATTTTTACTTTAAAGGAGACCATTTTGTGGTCTGACCTTACCAAGGAAAACATTACACTAAAGGGTATATAACACTCTCCCATAATATTTAGGACTAGATCATGGATATCTGTGCTCCTGGTCAGTCTGTTGTCAATCCGGTCCATGGAGTCTGTGTTTAAAAAAATCCAAGAATCTCTGTGCTTGCATGTTTGGTGTAGTATATGATAAACATTTAATAATATGGTAATTAAAGTGACCCATGCATATGGTATTCATTAGGATGGTAAGTGTTTCCAATAAGTTTAAATATATTTTGTGGGTTTCCTGGATCATAAAGTTGGACCTATAGTTTGGAAGGAAGTGGTATGGGATTTTGCCTATGGTAATTTGAACATGATAAAGCTTGAGTGCATTGTCCTGTTTGACCAACCTTGAGGTATATTTACTTTTCATGAAAATTAAGTCACCTTCACCTTTAGTCCCTGTCTGTGTAGTAGCTGGTATAAATGCCTTGCACTGCCAGTGTGCTCTCTGTAGTTTTAAACCATGACTCAGTGACCACACAAATTTTAGCATTCTCTAGGATGAGAACATCTTGTAGGGAGGGGAGTTGTTTATTTAGACTCCTAGCATTTACCCATAACACCTTAAGATTTCTTGTTTTTGATTTTCTATGCCAGAAGTACTTTCAGTTTGGCATTGCCTAAAAATGGCATTATAGGGAGGACAATGTTTTAGCTGATATTTGAAAGCCTAGAGGTAAGAGGTGCAGACCATGCTTGACAAAGCAGAGTGGTCTGTTAAGCAGCTCCATTCATGCTGACAAATGTTAAACCCCCCTTAAAATGACATCAGAAACTAAGTCAGTTATTAAAGTCAGTCATCTTCTGTTCGTATTGTGGCATCATCCTTGGAGAAGGTAAAATGCTGCTCAACATTAAGCTCATACCAGGCTGGCACACATATTCTGAGAGCACCATCTCTCTCTCTGGTTAAAGATTACTGACTTTAATAACTGGCTTAGTTTCTGATGTCATTTTAAGGGGGGTTTAACATCTGTCAGCATGAAAGGAGCTGGTTAACAGACCACTCTGCTTTGTCAAGGATGGTCTGCAGCTCTCACCTCTAGGCTTTCAAATATCAGCTAAAACATTGTCCTCCCCCATAATGCCATTCCAAATAAATAAATAAATAAATAAATAAATGAATAAATAAATAAATAAATAAATAAATAATGTGGTGAATCCTCGTCCCTGGTAATCAACTGACCATGACTTTCTCCTTACTCAGCCTGGTGAGAGGACATCACTGTTTCACAATGGAGTCTCCAGTGACCAGTATGTTCATAGGTCCATAGGTGATTATTAGGCTAATGGCGCAAGAGCCTTTAAAGGCATAGCCAAAAAAAAACAGGATGTGACAATATTATATATCTTAATTCCCCAGATATGGGATGGGGTAGTATCAGGGTAGTGGATCATTGGGTGCTGGAGCTCTGAGTCATTTTACAGATTGTCTCTGTCAATAAGGGACATGGATAGCACACTGACAGTGAATGTATGGTTTTCCATCTATTTATCCAAATTATTCTTGAAAAGAGTGAACAGGCTTTGTATTATGAAGATGGGAAGTTTATTCCATAGAAGAGGTAGCCTTTGGGATACAACTCTGTCTCTTTAGTAAGTTCAGTTAGAGTCATAAATAAGGGTAAGGTCCATGGAATGCGTAACCCTTCTATAATTCTTCTTTCAAATATGTAACATTTTCATCAGGGCTGGATCAGAGAATTCCTTATATGTCAGGCATAAGTCACCTCTCAATAAACAATATGAGGCAGAATAAAGGGACAGGGCCTTTAGTTGGGCTGCATAAAACATGTGTCTTATGCTTTGTATTGTTTAGTGAAAAACCTCTGGGGCCATTCCATTTGCTGTAAGTGCTTGGTTAGGTGCATGCAGAAGGGAGCCTTGTACTTGATTATGGGCCTGATGAGGGCCAAGTACAATGGCACTATGATTTCCTTTGATCTTGATGCCATGCCTTTATATATAAGTTGGGCCATGCTGAAGGATGTCCTACCTACTGTAGCTACCTGGTGGTCAAAGTTTAGGTTACTATCTATCTGTGTTCCTAGGTCCCTCAACATTGGGTCTGCATTTAGGGCTCTGCTATCAGTATTATAATTTGAAGGGATATTTGATTTATCAAAGGGTATGAGTACACATTTCTTTAGGATTTCGTCTCAAACAATTATTTTGGCACCAGTCATTTCTAATTTTTAGAACTGTTTATAGGATGTTAACATTGTTTGGGGATTCAATGATTGCACCCAATTTTCAGCTGTCAGCAAACTTGGTGAGCCCAAGGCCCCCAACACTGGCCTTCACTTCAGAGAAGTACATATCAAACAGCAGGATTCCGAACACTGAGTCCTGTGGGTCACTTCTAGTAACAGATTTTTTATAGGAAGTGGATTAGCCTATCCAGCCAATATGTGTCCTATCAGTGACCCAGTTTGCTATCTGTCTGGTGATGTAGGGGTTTATGCCTATCTCAGTAGGTTTATCTATGATCCCCAAGAGGCTTTGGCCATGTCTAGATAAGCAGTGTGTACCATTTTACCCTCATCCATTGCCCTGGTGACTTTCCCGAAGAAGTCCACCAGACTGAACAGGCAAGACCTCCCTTTGACAAAGCCAAATTTGGTCTGGTCCAGTGTTTAGAGATTTCCTATGACATTCTTGATCAGGCCCATGCTAATTCTTTCCATGGCCTTGCAGATAAGAATGGTTAAGCTTATGGGTCTCTAGTTCCCTGGGTCAGTTGATAGGCTCCCCTTGTGCAGAGGAATGTCTGCGGCAGGCATCCAATCCTCTAGGAAAAAGCCCATCCAGAGGTTGTGGTTAAAGAAGGCTTCTAGTGGCCATGATAAATTCCACTTTTAGCTATTTAAGAAGAATCCTGGAATGTTGTCAAGACCCAAGGAGGCTGTGATTGTGGCTTTAGCAGGCACAGTAAGGACCTGTTCCCTCATAATGACCTGTAGGGGGATGGTTCTGGGTACTTCTTTTGATGTGGTAGGAGGTGATGGGGAGGGGAGAACTTTGAACTGAACTTGTCAGCCAGCATAAGTGTTGCAGTTCATGATTAACTCGACACATTGCTGAGTGTCTTCCCTGAGGTTATGAACATAATTTAAAAAAGCCTTATGGTCATCTTTTACCTGGGAGGCTGTCTTTACCTGGTAGTTTGATTTTTCAAATTTGACTAGCTCTCTAATTTGGTTGCTTAGATGGTGAGTGTCCTTCTGCACTGTTTTGTCTATTCCTTCTTGGCATTAGAGAAGACTTTTTTTTCCTTTTATTGAATAGCCTATTTATGCTAAAGGTCCACTGGGATGGTTTGACTTGTACAGGGACTGCTTCCTATGTGCAGCTATGAATGTGGTTGTACAGTGCTTCTGTGTACAACACAGAGTAGGCCTCAGTGCTATCTGGGTTTGGAGGGGCTTGGAAGTTTCATTAGTGTGAGGTAATTGGCCTTAGCAAAGTTCTTAACAGGTTTAGAGTTTGATGGGGATTCTAGGATAGTTTTAATACTAAAGGAAATCATTTTGTCATCAGCTCTTACCAGGGAGGGGTTAATGCATGGGAAGGAGCAGCATCCCCCTGTGTTCATAAGTACTAGGTCTAAGATATTTGTATCTCTAGTTGGGGAGCTAGCTAGTTGCTCCAGGGTGTTTGCATTGATGAAGTCTAAAAACCTCTAAGCAAGTGAATTATGGGTCATATAAGTCTTACAGTTTGGGCGGCCATGGTGATGCAGCAGTTAGCATTGCCACCTCACAGCAAGAGGTTCTCGGGTTCGATCCTTGGCTAGGGTGCCTTCTTTGCGGAGTCTGCATGTCCTCCCTATGGTCACATGGGTTTCCTCCGGGTGCTCCTGTTTCCTCCCACATCTCAAAGACACACGGTAGGTGGATTGGACACACTAAATTGGCCCTAGGCATGCATGCGTGTGTGTGTGTGTGCCTTCTGTGGAAGGTTGGGCACTGGGCTGGCAACTCGACACCGTAAAACTCCACTGCCAATCATGAGCGGACGGTGATCCACTGTGGTGACCCCTAACCAGGAAAAGCCGAAAGAAGAAGAAGAAGTCTTACAGTTAATGGAGGGATACTTGAAGTCACCCATTAGTATGATGTTAGGCTGAATGTTAAGAGATTCCAGTAGGTTTAGGTAGGAGGTGTGGTTTTCTAGACTCATGTCATGTTGTTGATAGCAAGCATATGATAGTTAGTTGTAGGGCTGCCACCTTTTCAAATGGCCAAAGTGGGACATTTTTGGTACAAACTTCAGATTTTACAGGCCGACACATACCCACGGTCAGTACAAAGGTTAGAACTTAACTTTTTTGCCTAAATAAAAGCTTATTCTTGTAGCATTTTAGTTGTTTATTCTGTTTCTTATAACATTTAGGTATTTTAGATACAGAATAACTGTTTAATGCAACTATTACATAAAATATAGGAAATAATTTTGTCCTAAAATCTCAGGACATTTGCCATTTTTAAAATGTTTTGTCAGGACACAACTGCCCAAAGAGTTACTGCCCCTCGCAAAGTGGGACAGGTGGTAACCCTAGTTAGTTGGGCATGGAGCAGCTCAAGTGAGTCATGTTGTTGGACCAGTCTAGCAGTGTAATTGTCCTTTATAAACATTGAGACACCTTCTCCCTTTGTTTTATCCTGAGCTAAGGGGGATAGCAATGTATGAAAAGCATTGTAGCCTTTAATAGCTGGGGTGTTCTCCATGGTTCTGAAACATGTTTCCATGACTGCACATACATTTGCATTTTCCAGGGTGAGGACTGTTCCAGAGAGAGAATTTTTTTTTTTTTATTTAAACTCATAGCATTGAGCAGCAGCACCTTTTGGTAGTTGTGAGTGATTTTTGTTATTTTGGAGAATTTAATAGCTTAAAAAAGGCACTCTGGGGATAAGATAAAGTTTTTGCCAGTACCCAGGAACCAAATAGTGACAAGTGCAAACCATGCCTGGCAAAGTATCATGATTTGTTGATCATTTCTCCCCAGACTGGCAGATATTTGATCCTCTTATTTTGACTCCAGAAACTAATCCAATTGTTGAAGTCAATCTTTTTTGCTGGTGCTATGGCATCATCATTGGTGAAAGCAGGATGCTACTCAAGGCTAGATTAATACCCATCTGGGACACATATTCAGTGAGCTCCATCATGTCTCTCTTCATAGATTCCAGTGAGGTCATGTACACCCATGTGGACTATGACCGTGTCATGCTGGTACTTGTGGTTCAAAGACCTAAGGGCATGAGTGATCTGACAGATCCTGGCTCTAGATAGACAGCTCACTGTGATCTTCTCCTTATTTAGCCTGGTAAGGGGGACATCAATATGTCTTATAATGGAATACCCAGTAACTAGAATGCTTGGCTGCATGGTGCATTGCAATTTGGGCTTGGAAGCAGGGCTGTTATGATTTTTTAGAGTTATTTGTTGTGCAAGGTGCTGTCTTTTTTGAGTGTGTGCAGAGCTACTAAGAGATGCTTTCAGGAGTTCTTGGAGGTTTGGGTAGATTACATGTGAGCTGTAAGTGACGGTTTTGAGAGAAATGGTAACAACCTGGCTTGCATTTTTCATGTGTTAATGTGAAAGCTTTGCTTCTAATGATATTGTTTATCAACATCTCTCATACACTGTGTTTGACTGTTCTAAAATTAAATGGTCATCAGTGAACATAAGGCATTTACTACACTGTCTCAGCATGTCCATATCAACCAGGCCAGAAACAGAGATGACCCTGAAGCAGCTATCCATTATACCAGGTCTATGTTAGACTATTTATTAGTATACTATAAGCTGACATGTGTCTTCAAGCAGCTATGACCAGTGTGAGACTAAAGAGAATATTTCCTATACAGGATTTTAAACTGGAGAGGCTTGCTTATATACAAGGCATGGGTAACTGTGTTTGCACAATGCTCAAACATGAGGCTTTTATACCCGCAGGATGAAAGACTTTTACATGGTTAAGCCCCTAAGCCAATCAGATAGACACACAATAAGCCTTCCATCAGCAGTTCCCAAATCATATGGGTTTAATCAGCCCTCTGTTCCTACCTGAGTTCAGAATAAAACCTCTTAATGTAAAACAAATTGGTTTTGAGCTCAAGTGCAGTAACAAATGCTTTACAACAACTGTCAGAATTCCTGCAGTATTATGAATCCTTGAAAATAAGTTCACAAACTACTACAAACAGAAAAATTCTGTAAAACTTAAAATATTTTGGCAAACTCAGAAGAACTTTTGCAATCTCAGAACAGCTTTTGCAGTATCAGACGAGGTTAGGAAATAAAAGAATACTGTTAAAATGGCCTAAGAGCAGTAAAGTAATGAACAGATAGCATTTCTTTAGCAAGTGCAGCTTGAAAAACAGTGATAAAATCAACAAAAATCAATAAATGCAGTACAGAACTATTAAATAACACTAAGATAATTAGAGCAAGTGCAAAAAAAAATACTTATGTCAGCTTTGCCTTATGGGCATAGAAGTAGAAGCTGTATGAGATGTGGTTGAATGTGTTGATGTAGTTATTGTTTTGAAAGACTGCATTCGGGGCTGCTGAGTATATTTGTTATATGTACTTCATCTAGGAGATCTGTGGTGTTTACGAAGGTAACACTTAAGCATCACAGCATATCTGGGTGTAAGTGTTTGTTTTGAACTGTGTGTGATGTGTTCAGCATGTGTACTAGTGATGATCTGATTGACATTAGGAGTGGTTTTATGGGAGAGCTTTGCCTCTAGTGACATTATGTAAATACATCTCTCAAATACCGTATCAGTTTGTTTGAGAATTAACTGGTTGTCAGAAAACATGAGGCAATTTCTACATTGCCTCAAGAGGTTCATATCCACCAAGCTGGCAACAGAGATAGCGGGAAAGTTCATATCCATGGCAACAGGCCCTTTGTAATTGAATAGATGGTTGCAGTGAGAATATAAAGTAATGTTGGGAGTATCTGCTTTCCAACTCTGGGAGCAATGCTTGCAAATGAAAACTAGTTTCCCTGTGTGCAACTAGGTATTGCTGAAATTTCAAGGGTACTTTTACAGGAAAAAATATCAATTCAAGGTGTCTGCATCTGTACAGGGCACTGCCAAACACCTGAGGAGAAACTAATACATAGACTTTGATGATTTATAGATGAAGTATTTAGGGAGATATTCTGAAGTTTGATTAGACAGCATCAAATCAAGCAGCATTTACTGAAAAGACAGAATTAGCTTTGGCAAGAATTATAAAAGAGGATTCACCTGAATGGCTACTACTAGTGTTGATCTCATCACAGCTTCATGCTACTGGGCTACAATGCTCTTTTGCAAGCCACGGGGTCTTTGGTGATCAACAGTCTTGTTCCAGGTGAATCATGGGTCTATAAGCTTGTTTTAGCCTTATCCTGATAGATGCCTTGAATAGCAACCAGACCAATCAGGAAGGTCTAACACAGACAATCAATGTCTAATCAGAAAAAGTCAGGACTCAATGCATTCTGCCCCTTCTCTCACCTGGACCAAAACATAAGCACAAATTCAAGTCGGTACCTATGAAGGAGTTATTAGGGTTTCTGTTGATCAGAATTCTCCAGGAAATAATGTCCCAGTGCTCCTTCGCTTACCAGAAGCACAACAGAAGCACTAATCTCAAGTTGACTACTGACAGAAGGTGGACTTGTCAATAATTGGTTGTCTTGTAGTAGATGCTGCAGATTTTAAAAGCAAGATGGAAAAAATTAGTTAATATCCTAAGAGTTGCTATGTACACTAAGCAGTTAGGGATGAAAGACAGGGTAACTTAAGCTTTCTCTAGTTAAGTGGAGAGGCACTAATTTTAAAAGAGCAAGATAGATTGGAAGAGGATAAGCACCTTGTATTCTGGCTATATGGAATATTATGGGATGGCCAATGAATTTAAATAGCTGAAGGGGAATGATTCAACTGCTTTACATATGTTAGTGTTTTATTCATTTGTTATTTAGGTAAGCCCATTGGAAACAAGTGGTCTCTTTTCAGGGGCAGCTGTGATCACTAGCTGGTTAAGTGTCTTGCTCAGAGCCACACAATAGCTAAAATGAAGACAGAAGGAATCAGACTCTGTACTCTTGACTATAGGATGCCTTCATTAACAGCTGTGAGCCTTCATTATTTGCACAAACCGTTTAATCTAAACCCTTCCTCCAAAGAGAACAGAACATTTTCTGCCTATAGTGGCAGCCCATGTAACAGCTCCATATTGATGATGCATGTGTGTCTCTGTAAATATGACATATGGGTCTATGTCAGAAGCTCGAGTTTTCAGAAACTCTAAATTCATATTGTCAAGACGCTATGACTGAGTTTCTGAAAACTTGAACTTTGAAAAACAACTAAAATCTAAATTTTTGTAGGGAGGGCAAGCCCCTCCCTGCACCCCTCACACCCCCTGCATATTATATATACCAACTCCAAGACTGCACTACAGTGGAGAGAAGGGTACATTTTCAAATCTTCACTTTACCATCATCTCCATTCAAAAGCTTCGGATTTTCAGAAACTCGATCATAGCATCTCAACAAAATATGAATTTCAGGTTTCTGAAAACTAGAGCTTCTGAAGGGGACCCGCACATTTTATATATATATATATATATATATATATATATATATATATATATATATATATATATATATATATATATATATATATATATATATATATAAATGTGTGTGTGTGTGTGTGTGTCTGTAAAAAACAAGTGTGTTCACCACAGAATCCAACATAAAAAGTTGATTTATTCTCTAATGAAAACCAAATAAAACCATGAAGTTGAAGATAACTGCTTTCAGGTTTGTATGCTGCTATGCATCATTCCTGACACCACTGTCCCATTCCTCTTCCTACCTTGCAGGGGTCACAGAAGTAGGAGATAGTACTAGGTATAAGATGCTCTTCAGCACCCCTTCCTTCCCACTGGTGGTGTCAGAACTTGGGAGTAGTAATAAAGCCTGGGGGTTGGAGCAATAAGGGAGGTGTGGGTCAGAGCTGCAGCCTGGAACTAAAAAAAAAAAAAAAAAAAGCTGCTGTATACTTTATGTTCCTAACTAAAACTTCACCAACTGTAACAATAATCCAAAAGGTGCCACATTCACCAGTGTCACCAAAAACAGAAAAGTGATTCCAAAAAGAAGCCATTTGTCACTGAGAATCCAAGTTTAATATATACATATAACACAACAGTACAAGATTAAGTACTTCTGTTCCAAACATATTAAGAAACTTTATCAGAATCTCAGAACACATAATTTCCTGTCCTTAAATACTTTTAGTTAGCTAAATAATCAATCTCCTTAAAGTACAAATGTCATTAAAAACACTTACCCTATAAGTAAATATACACAAAACAAATGCATGTTAAAAATATCACAATATATCGTCACACAATTAGTTCTAATTTTGAGCTAATAAAATTAAATATGAAGACGCATTATTAATATGCATAATCAAAAAGAACAAGCAAATGTAAGAGTCCCTTTAAATCCTATTAGCTCCTAATGTTAAAAGACTACAAATACTGATTTTTTTTTCAATCAAAGAGCATATCCCACCCATGGTGAGATGCTAAGAAGTCGAACATATGTCAGCCACCTATCCCGGAGGTGTTTTGGATACTGAACAAACTGGTGACTTTTCGGACAATGATGTTTTTTTAACAGCAAAACACTCAATGAGGAGGAGATCATAGAGGTTAAAAGAGAAGAGGAATCAACAGCACAAACAATATATTGGAACAGGTACTGCAAATATTTTCAATTTTAAAGATGTCAAGATTTATAACTACTGTGCTTACATTCATACTAACAAGAAAATTGGAACTTGTGGACATTTTGTTAGAATTAAAGTTTTTTTAGGAATATTAATTTTAAAATGTTGTCTGATAATACAAATCAATTTCTAGATGGAGCTTCCAGTTAATGTACGAAAAGTATAGTCAATCTCCCTTTAAATCAATCAGTTGAATTATTTGAAAGAATGTGTGAGAATGATATATGAACATGATGCAAATCACATTTTAAAGTACAGTCTTGTAACTTAACCAAAGAAGAAAGCTTACTACTTAAGACAGTGAATATGAACAGCGATATAAGAATTATGAAATCTGACAAATTAGGTTGAATTGTAACTATGAATAATTTTGATTATTCTCAAAAGATGTTAGAATATTTACATTATAGTAATTATAGTCGGTTTGTAGAATTAATTCATGGCTAGTTGATATTCAGTTTGATTATAGAATACCGAATAAAATTGCAGAGTTTTTGAGAGTAAAAAAAAACCAATTGTCTCCGCAATATTTGCCATCTGAAAGGTACATAAGGGGACTGATAATCCACCATTGAGACCAACAGTAGCAGCTTGGGGCTTAATGACTGAACCTACGTATTTAGATTCAATATTTATTTTTTTATGGGGAAGATCATGTTTTAATTGACTCATCACTTTGTAAAGGATATGGGGAAGGGGAAATATGTTGGCAATTCCATTTTTGTTGGAAATGATGTGAAAAATGTATTTACATCCATTCTGCATGAAGAAGAACTAAACTGGTTTAATGAAGTGTAAATTTTTAAGAAGCAGTAAAGTCAGGATGATATAAATACTATGGTGGGGGTATGAAAATTGTATTGACTAACAACTATATACATTTTGATGGTAAATTTTGCAAACAAATAAGGGGAATAGCAATGGGGGCAGCAATGTCCCCCATTTTCACCATTATTTTGTGGTGGTGGGAAACCAACACTATTTTTGTTTTACCATATGTTCAGTATTTATTTATGTATTTATTTATTTATTGTAGTTGTTAACCAGGAAAGTCCACTGGGCCAGAAATGAGCCCATTTTCAGTGAAGGTCCTGGGAGAAAAGCTCCACAAAATCACATAAAAAGATAAATATTAATACAATTCAAAAAAGTTCACAAAACTAAGTACTAAAAACGTGCTTAATCACACAGGAGAAAAACTTCAGATAGTACTAATACATTGAAAGAGACTAATAAAAATCCACACTGAACAAGATATAATTGTGAAAAAAAGTAGAAGTAGTAAATGACAATATATTTACATATCACATGATAAAAAATAAAACTGCAAGGTTTGTACAGTGCATTCAAATAGAGTTTGATGTGATTTATCTGCTAGGCTAAATGCCACAGGGAGTTGAGTGCAATGTAAGAAATAGTGGGAGATTTGAAGGGCTAGGTAGGGTAAGGACAGTATAAGGTGACAGGGAAGTAGTGAGTAGGCAGAGAGAAAGGAAAGGGAATGATAGTGAGAGGAATAACACTGGAGAGAGGTAGTCAAGAGTTGGGGTTGTGTGTTTGGGTGCAGGAGCATAACCAAAGTAAAGAGAGATGTTGTTTGAGGGATTTTTTAAAGTTGGCAGGATTGTTGATAGTTCTGAGTGAAAGGGGAAGATTATTCCATGCTTTATAGATGGTGTAGGAATATAACATTTGGCCGGCTGTGAGTTTAGGTTTCTCAATGGATAGAAGCATTTTATTTTTGGACCTCAGTTGTTGGTTAGGCTGATACATGGTCAGTATGGAGGAGATGGAAGGGCAGATTTCTAAGTTGTAGATGAGCTTATGGGCTGTAGTTAATTGTAGAAAGGTGTGATAGTGAGGGGATTCTAGCCAATTTATTCGTTGCAGAGAGGAACAGTGATGGGTAGAAAATTTAGCGTTTGTAGCAAATTTAGCAATTTTGCTGTAGCAGGAGTCTAGTTTTGTTTTTAAGGAGAACTGCAGATTGGTGAGGATGGGAGCACCATATAGAAGTGTTGGAAACAGGAAGGATGAGGCTAGAGCCTTTTTTGTGGAGAGGCTAAGAAAATAGTTTTGCCTGTACAGGGCACCTAGTTTTTGATGTTTTTTTTTTTATGTTGTTATAGATGTGAAGGTTGAAGGTTAATTTGTCATCAATGATGATGCCTAGCAATTTGGTTCTGGGGACAACTTCAATGATTCTGTTGTTTTGGGATTGAATTGTTAATAGTGACTTGTCAACAGGGCTGGATTTTGTGAGGGTGAATACTAAAACTTTTGTTTTATTTGGGTTAAGAGTTAGATGGTTCTGGGCCATCCAGGTTTTGGTGGAGCTAAATGCCTCTTGGATGAGGTGCTGTAATGTAGGGGCATATTTGGCAGTGCAGATAATAGTGGAATCATCTGTATACTGGATAACAGAACTTTGGGAGAAAGAAGAATGAAAGTTGTTGATGGATATACTGAATAGGAGGAGTCCCAGTAAGTTGTCGGGGGCATTGGTGCAGGGCTTAAGGTTGTAAAGAAGTTTTTTGATGGTGGCGGTGGGTATGTGTGTTAATGTGAAAGTAAGCGGAAGATGAGATAGTAGGTAGAAGATCTGATTCATTATTTCCATTACCTGGATGATATTTTATTGTTTGGGGTGGCAATGCTGTAACATTTTTGGAATTTGTTAATTTTATTAACAGCTTAACCTTATTTTTGGAATTTACTATGGAAAATAATTTGAACAGTTGAATTTTTTGGATGTGGGTAAGACCACTCAACGATTAAGGGACAGAATATATAAACATCTGTCAGACATGAGGAAGGGTGATATCAAGAATGCTCTAGCCAAACATCAGCTGGAGTTCCCTAGACATCAGTTTTCTTTTAGAGTTTTACAACATGTATTTAAAAATGTGAGTGGTGGTGACAGTAACAACTGTCTGGAACAAGTAGAATTAAAGTGGATCCTTAGGATGGAAGCACATAAGCATCCAGGACTGAACAGCCAAGTTAATATTAAACCTGCTTTAAGTGGGCGGAAGTTAAAGATATATAAAAACAAATAGATAACAGCTATGATTTAGTTAGTTGTTATTAGCTATGATGTCATTTTTGACACCAATTTTTCATGTCTTTGATTGGTTGGACTGTAATATAAAAATGTTATGGTTTTAATTTATCTATAGGATCTGAAAAAACATATGTTTTTATGTGAAAGCGCTTGTCCTTTTTATTAACAGTTTTATTAAAATGAAGATTCTTGCCGTGGTTGTCCAGTTGATGTTTTTTATGAGGTTTTGTTCTTCCTATCTGGACATTCAGTAGGCATTGGTGATTTTCTTTTTTAATCATTAGAAAGAATAGGACTGAGAACAGATATAAAAGCACTATTTTTAGTAAACCCACTTACTCTAATAACCTCCTTCATTATGATAGTGACCACCCTTGATGGCCAAAGAGAAATTTGATAAAGGGGCAAATGGTGAGATGGCCTAGGCTAGTCTGTGAATAGAAGACATTTTTAAAAGAACTATATAAACTGAAAAGATTGTTTTTGGAAAAAAGATTTCCAACTAAATTGTTGGATGAAATGTCAAGTGAAATAGTTGGCGAGAGAACAGATAGATTTTTGTCCTGACAGTATATAGCCCCTGTTAAAAGATAAGAAAAATCACAAGGATGCTATGGTAATGGCTTTTAACTATGAAATACAACATGTTAAGGACATTTTAAATTGGAATTGGAATGGAATGTGTGGGAATTTGGAACTGATCGCTAAAGTAGGGAACAACCCAACCATAGTTTATAAGAAGGGTAAAAACATTAAGCACTAACACTTAACACTACTCAAAATATACTTCCTGAATAATAAACAATGCTCCTGTACCACCCCTGACTAGTAATTCATTATTTTTTGCTATTATCAATTAGATTAATATTGTAACTATAGGCTTTTATTGTCCATATGTTTAGATGTAAAGTCTCATCTTTGACAGGAAGACTAATTGTACATCCATATTCTCTAAGGTGTAAGAAATGTGTCTTATGCATGTTGTCAAATGTGCCTTTTTGTTATACTTGCTGTCTTATATGTTAACTATAAAATTGTTATGGAGCTTTTCTCCCTGGGCCTCCACTGAAAATGGACTTATATCCAGCTGTTCTCTTTCGGTTAACAAATGTAAAATAAATAAATAAAAATTAAGTCAGTACTGGAAAGAGCAAATAAGGTGAACAAGGGAAGTAGAGATGGTGAAATGTGGGAAATGACTGCAATTTTAATTTATTTTGGAAGGTGATCATACGAATATAATACATTATCCAAAACCGATTATTATAAAAGGAAAATATACTTGTGATACAAATAGGATTTTATGTATCACTATTTGTTCTTCTTGCTCAGCATATTACATAGGGCAAATGGAGCTTGCTTTGAAGAGGCATATTTATCAGCACAATTGTGCCATTAAAAAGAAAGATATAAGTAACGCCCTTAGTAAGCATGCCACCAAATGTCTGATTTTTTTTTTTATTTTAGAGACGGTGATTAAAAATAAAAGGGATGGCAGTTGGCAATAAGTTTTAGAATATAGAGAGCTTTACTGGCAGTTGTTATTAGACTCTTCTTTCCTGGTTTGAATGAAAAAAATCAGTATTTGTAGTGTTTTAACTTTAAGAGCTGATAGGATTCAAAGGGGCTTTTGCATTTGCTTGTTCTTTTTGATTATGCATATTAATAATGTTTTTTCATATTTAATTTTATTAGCTCAAAATTAGATAGAACTGATAATTGTGGATGATTGGATATATTGCAATATTTTTAACGTGTACTTATTTTGTGTGTATTTACTTATAGGTTAAGTTTTTTAATAACACTGGTACTTTAAGGAGATTGATTATTTAATTAACTGAAAGTATTTAACGATAGAATTTATATGTTCTGAGATTCTGCTGAAGTTCCTTAATATATTTGGAATGAAAGCATTTAATCTTGTACTGTTCTGTTTTATGTATATATTAAAAGGTGATATTCAGTAACAAACTGGCTTCTTTTTGGTATCACTTTGCTGTTCCTGGTGACATTGGTGAACATGGTGACTTCTGTATTATGTTCCTAATTGGTAACCTGTTATGTGTTTCAGAAATAGATTCCAAGAAATTCACCTCTCAGGCTTTGCACTTGAGGTAAATTCCTTGACATTAATTTCTTGAACAAATAATATGCGGATAATGATCACAGACCCAGTTATCATCCTATGTATTATATATCAGTCGTATTACATGTTATTCTTCAACATGGACTTATATGTTTATAAAACAACAAAGAACCACTGTTTGCTCTTTTATAAGGGCTGATTAATCTTTTATAAGTGTTCATATTATGTTGTGTGGTGTTCAATTACATGTCATTATGCTCTTTGCACTTAAAATTAATGTATTTGTATATATGCAATTTGTAGTTAATGCTATGAGTTATAAATGTTCTGTTACTTTAATTACCACTTGACTTAGAGCTTTTCATTCCAGGCCTCTACTGAAATATGTCTCATCCCAGGGGCATCCTGGTTAACACAATAAAAATAAAATAGTGTTCATAGTCACATTGCTGGAAAGAAACAAGCTTTAGACCCTGGAAAAATTAACTTCATGTGCAGCTAGTTGTTTCTTCTAGATTTTATATTCAGTAAATATTTATCTGTGTTTACCATATTTCATATCTGAACAAGTAGTGCTATTAATAACATTGATTTTGCTATTTCATTTGTGCTACTTGTTCTCTTTTAAAAGCAACATTTGCAGTTTTGAGCAAATGTATATTGCACAAATCCATCTATACATCCATCCACAACCCCTTGTCCCCATTTTGCACATAGTTTGGTGTGTCACGTCAACAGTGACAATCATCTAGAGCCAAGATTCACACCACCGGGTGACTAGCTAAATATTATTATAAAATCAGTGTACTGATTGAAATAGATAAGCTCATAATAAATGAAAATAGGAGAAGAGCTGCAAATATCACCATGTGTAATTAACAGAAATAAAAAATAAAGACCTAAGAGAAAACTATGTAGAGAGGTCTAATACAATACCAGCAAGAAAAAAAAAGTCAAAGTCAAGTAATGAGGTGGGCTTATGCTAGATCGCTTAAAACAAGAAAACCACACCTGAAAGTTGTTATGAGGGGTAAAAGGACTACAAGAATGCAAAAACAGAAGTATGGTAATCACTTAAAGAAAGCTATTATTTATGTGTATGCAGACTGCTACATCCACTACTCGTGTTACATCCAAGCCCCATAAGGACACAAACAAAATACAGACAGTCTGCAGCAGTGAAACAAATCTGCTGGGACTGCACTGAAAGGAACTAAACCAACGTTCAACGTTGACCTGTAAGAAAAGTGGGAAGGAGGGATTGTGCTGGAATTTTTAGTTATCAAGATGGAATCAATGAAGTCTAGAGAAATGAGATTGAATGTAAAATGTTAATGCAGAATGTTAAATTACAAGGGGGGAAAAGATTATTTTTTAAACAAAATCTGCAGATTGTTTAGCAGCGCAATAGGGGAACTGAGAGATGGGAGCAATATTTGCTTTTCATTGTGTTCTGTTAACAATCAGTTTACTTAACCACTGTGATTTGTACTTTAATGTGGCACATCTTATGTATCTTCTGAGATCAGTGGTAAACAAGGTGAACCTTGCATTCTTTCATGGAATAGTACCCAAGACTTAACAGCTAATTGCACATGTTAAGAGTCAATAGAAATGGCAGAAGATACATCCTGAGTTATAATTTCCATCTAAGGCAATTCTATATATAATACATTGTAGTATGCACAGACTGAAGCATAAAAAATCATTGAAGACTGGAGATGTCACACAAGAAAATCATTAGCAACATCTGAATAGGTAGTTAATTTACAGAAGGCCACTCTGACCTTCAGGTAAAGCCTGTCTAACTGTTTCTGTTGTGAGACTATTCTTCACATTTGTTTATGTTTTGTATGTGTTTAACATTTCCTTCTTTCATATTTACAAAATGGAGTTAAGGAAATCAAAACCAGGTATTTAGATCTCAGGACAGAAAGGAAAATGGGTCCTATTTGAGGTAATTGCATGCATATCTACAAGACTGCATACTTTCTCATGCATTTGCCACTGAATATGAAATGCAAACATGATCAGTATTTTCTCAGAAAATACCAGCCATGTTCAATCAGCTAATTTTAAACTGAATCATTTTCATTTGCATTATTCATGTGATTTGCCAAGACCTAAATGTTTATTGTACTCATTCTGGCTTGTAGAAGTCATGTAGTTCATAATTTAGATTATTCACATTTAAAACTATTTTATTATGCAAAGTGTTTATTTTTCAAGCATGCAGCCGCAGACAGACACATAAATGGAATTTCATGGATGTGACCAGTCTCATTTGAAATTCATCAGAACTTGCTTTTTTCACCTGTATTTGGAAATCTGTTTCAGGTAAAGTTATTTTTTGATAAAGCTACAATAACTTCATGAATATTTTACAAAATATATATAACTGTCTTTTTGCATTAGTGAACAATAATCATGTAAAGCAGAACTAAGTTCTGTCAAACCGGTATCAAATAAAGTAAACAATTTCTGATGAAGGAAATGAAGCTGGCTTTACACACACAGTCATGCCATATGCTTGCTTGACAGGAAGTATTAGAAGATATACATGTATTACATCCATGGTAGGGCATATGACAGAATGTTGATGCACACATGACCAAATACCAGTCATAGGGTAACAGGACTGGCAGTGCAGTATTGTGATAATCTGGTGACTATTGGAAAATGTGCCAATTCAATCTTTTAAGAAAATAGCAGTTACATTTCTGTGCAGCACAGACTCTTGCCAGTTTAAAGTTCAAGGACCTTTCAGAACATTCCAATTCTGACAGAGTGTAACATTTCAGTTAGGTAATCTATGTTATGAGACCCTTACATCTACAAGACAACGTGAATGGCTCTGCCATTTAGAAAGTACAACCATAGTAGCCTTCTACTTCCAAACAGAAGCAACATTTTAACAGCCTTCTGCCGATAATATAGATAAACCACAGGAATCTTCATCCAGAAAACCGAATGCTTTCCCTTGCTAAATGTGTTCATTGTGGAATAGCTTACAGAACTCTCCCAAGCCACACATGAATGGAGTACTGGAATGTGAGCATTGCCCATAACAGTATATTTAACAGAGGTGCTTGCAATGATAGCACACACAGAGTTTTTAGTCTTATCTTGGCTAGAGGGAGTGGCACAAATCAACAAGAAGGGATATTGTTGTAATGTCTACAAACTATCTGCAACAATGGCACTATCACAATAAGCATCTATAGGCAGCACCCTGAAAGCATACAAAATGTCAACTCCTACTAGACAGTAAACACAGCCATCCATTTACCCATGAGAGTGAAGTCATAGGAGTAGCTCACACAGGAGTACAGAAATAAAAAACATTCTCTGGTAGCATGTACAGTCTCACAAAGCTGCAGCATGTAGAACACAATTTCATATAAGACATATAAAAGGACTAAATGGAAATAGAAGTGCAGGGGAACCACATTATGTAAGGAGACCTAAAGGTGAGCTGAGTCGATTCATGTTCTGTTCTAGAAGTAACTTCACCTCCCTAATATATCCCAAAATGATGATGCAACTTATTTCATGCGCTAACAGCAATATAGGACAGCTACAACAGGGAGTACAGACAAATATGAGTTGATGCTGAAAATGTATAGGCTTCCAGAAGGTGTAATTTGAGTGTCAAGATACAGCATAATCAACAACAGCAGAATATCCCTCTGCCAAATGGAGTGCTGCATAGATGACTTGCAATGGGGCACCTGGTTCCAACAAAATTTAATGCCAGTGATGATGGCATCACCAAGAAGAGATACAATGGAAAGTCCAGGCCAGCATATAATATGCATGTAGTAACTGACTCACTAGTACATAACGTAACATAATGGATGTCAGATATAAATCATATGTAGGTATGACAAGTGCTATCACATGTAAACTTAGAGTTGATTAAAGAGTAAAGCTATGTACTAAAAGGTGACCTTCATAACATACATGAGCTATTCAGCAAACTAGTGTATACATTATGTGCGTTTTGAGTTCTGCGAAAGATGTGTACCATCCATATGCATAACACCAGTGCTTAGAACACATGCTCCTGTGTGCACAAACAGACACACTTACACACACAAAACACATGCACACATAAACTGTTGTAAATATGACAATGGAACAACAGTGACACAAAGTACTACAGCATGACTACCTCCCCATAGCACTGTCTTTCCACAGCCATCTTGTAATGAAAAGTACAAAAACGTACATTAGTGCTACTTGACACTGCAAGCTTAAATTCAGCAGTAATAGCCATCACTTAATGAAAGCAACATATCCAGTATTACAACATTTCATTTCAAGTTTGGCCAAAAGTAAAATGGTTCCCTACAACACTGGATTCCATGGATTCTCACTGGCAAACAATCAGATCATCTCATACCTCCCCCGTGTCCACATGTTCAAACCTATCCTGGCCTCCCCACACCACCTAGATAGATTACTGGTTTTCTTTTTCCACGTTATGCTACTCTTTAACTTTTTCCTCCTTGCTTTTGGCATACCTTAACTGGGCAAGAATGTACTGTAATAACTGGGGTGAGAATAATAATAATAAATAAATAAATAATTTAATAAATAAATAATAATAATAAAATAAAACAGATAAACAATCTATTTTGAACTAGTTCTTATCTAATAACCCCCAATATTTTCAAATAGTAGAGTGTCTCCCAGATCACTTAAGTGACCACTTTGGAACCTACTTACTGAGAAATGACAGTAACCCTACTAAGCTAATCCACTTCTACCAAATTTATAATAAGAAAAATCTTAACTTACAGATTCTACTTAATATCCTTGAAAAAATAGACTGGACTCCTCTTAGGCAACCGCCCTTACATGCTGCTGTGCAGCACTTCGATGACACCTTCCTTACTATTCTAAACAGACTACACCACCAAGAATAGTTCAAGTCAAAGCCAACTACACATGATGGTTAACCCATGAGACTCATTCCCTCCTAAAACAAAGGGACAAAGCATGGCAAACTTGGGCTAAAAATAAATTCTTCCAAAACCGTTTAATTTTCCAGCAATTTAGAAACAGTGCCAAACATCAAATTAAACTAGACAAACAACACTACTATTCTAATTTACAACAGAAATACAGAATTAATCCATAGAAATTCTGGAACACACTCAATAACATACTTCATTCTGGCCAAACCACCCCCCACCACCAACAACTTACCTGATAACACAAACAATATTGCTGAACAATTTAACATATTCTTCACTGAAAGTGTTTTAGCACTGACTAAGAATAGCAAGTCTCCCACAATGCCAACACCCAACAATCCAAGCAATATTGTAGATGCAGTCTCGTTTCAGACAGTCCCAAAACAAACTATTGCAAAACTATTAAAGAAGTTGAAACCCATTTCACTGGCAGCAGATAACTTGCCAGCAGAATATCTAAAATTAACAGCAGATTTTATTGCCTTCCCTGTGTCAATACTTATAAATCACTCTATAACAGAACAGTATGTCCCAGCTATTTGGAAAATTGCATATATTAAACCATTACACAAAGGAGGTAATTCAACCGAACTAACAAACTACCATCCCATTGCTATACTTTCACCACTTTCTAAAATTCTGGAAAGATGTATCTACTTTCAATTTCTTAAACACCTTATAAACAATAATCACCTCTCATCATCACAACATGGATTGTGACCACATCATAGCACTACTACAGCTCTTCTAAATTTCACTAATATTATAAATAAATTCAGAGACAATGGCAAAATAGTGTCTTCAGTCTTTTCGGACATGTCTAAAGCATTCAATACAGTTTCTCATCCTAAGTTACTGTCCACTCTGAAAAATCTTAATATCAACCCTGATGCTGTTAACCGGTTTCAAAGTTATCTATCTAGCCACCAGCAAGCTTTGTAATGGAAGCAAGATCTATCCCCACTCCTTCCTGTTACACTTGGAGTCCCTCAGGGATCAATTCTAGGACCCCTCCTCTTCAGCATATTTATAAATGATCTTAATACTGCCTCCTCCCAAGCATCTATCATACAATACACAAATGATTCAACCTTCATATGTGCAGCATCCACAATAACTCAACTTCTTACAGTCACACAAAAAGCCTTCTCTGATATTGAAACGTGGCTAGCAAACTCACAACTCATTCTCAACCCTAATAAAACTAAGCTTATGATCTTTCATCCATCTAAACCTACTAACCTCCCATCTAACTTTTATATCACTGCAAGTAATAATACTAGAATTTTCCCAGATTCCCAAACAAAACTATTAGACGTCATAATCAACAAAAGACTAAAATTTGGTATACACATTTCTAACAAAATCAAAAAGGTTCACAAGAAAATAGGAACAAAGTATTGAAACAAAAAATTCTTAACAGACATTACAAGAATAGCCACAGCTAGAACCCACCTTCTCTCCTCACTTTTATATACACCCCCCATACTTACTAACCTCTAAAAAGTCAGACCTAAGTAAATTAGAATCATGTTATAATAAGATTGCCAAATTTGCAACAGATTCTACACATTCAACCCATCACTGTCAATGCCTAAAAAATTTTTTTCTTGGTTGGAACTACCTCATATTATGAACTATAACCAGTTAATAATGGCTCACAAAATAATGCATAATCCTGACAATGCACCTTCCCTAAAAAATCTTCTACAACCCTACTCTAACATTCGTACTCTTGGATCATCTAATAAAGACTTACTCCAACATATCTCTCAAAAGACACTTATTTGAATCCCGGCTTTGCACATGTAACACTCCAGGTTAATTATTAACTTAGTATTACTTATACAGTTTGGCTGTATGTACTAACTCTGTTAACATATCCCTTCTAATAACACTACTTCTCTATAAGTAGTTAATTCCTAGCTGCAACACTCACCATGGAAGTATTACTAACGATGCACTACTTTGCCTAACTGATTCTCCCTTTTTAATTTCCTAACTAATGTTATGTTCCTCCACATTTATAAATTCAGCCATAAATTTGTCTATATTCAAGTGCTTAAAGTCTTGTTCTATTTGATACTATGTATATATTTTTGTTTTTATATTTTATCCTGTAAATGTATTAACAGTCATTTTTTGTCAGTTTTGTTTATAATTTCTATTACTTGTTGGATGTTAGCTGGAGATTTTCTCCCCGGGTCCCTGCTAAAAATGGACACTGTCCCAGTCGGACCATCCCAGTAAACAAATGTAAAATAAAAAATTAATAAATAAAATAAAATAAATAGTTACATTAAGCATAGGCCTTTCATTCTACATGTTCTATTGCAGAGCTTTTTTCCCCAATCTTTTGCTCAAATGGTCTGAATAAAAATCATAAGTAATAAAACAAATTCAGCCTTATTGTTTCTTTCATGGAAGAGGAAATATGTGCCTATGGCTTGTTGCTCATTACTGACAAAATAATAGGGCCAGTAATCTGAGAAGGCATATTCTTTTAAGGATATATAAATTATATCTAATTTTAATGCCTGCCTACCTACCCCTGGAAGAAAGCTAGTCACCTTCTGTGTATTACATTGGCGTTATATTGGGATGAAAGAGAAAAGACAAATGTCAGATTAATGTTGTCAGACATATACTCAGAATGACTCAACTATGACAAATGAAGACAGTAATATATTTTAACTTGCTGCTGTCAGATGCATATACCCAGGCAGTCTTCTTACTCCTGTCCTCATAAATAGCCACTTTTGTACACGTTCATAGGTTCATAGGAGATTACTAGGCTAATTGCTCAAGAGCCCTTACAAGCCTAGCTGGTGTTACCCACATTCTACCCAGTTTTTAATCCCTAGTGGAAAGATAAGGGTTAGTTAGCAGGGTTTTTGGCAACTTTTACAGACTGCCTGTGTCCATAAGGGACATTGGCACCACCCAAGAGTGAATCTGTGATTTCCTATACATTGGTCCAGAGTGCAGTTGAAGACAGTCAGGGAAGGACTCTGCTTCGCTTGAATAGGAAATTTATCCCAGAGGAGGGGTTATATCTCTGGGACACTTAACTGTCTCTCCAGCATGACCTATTCATGTCAGAGATCAGGTATAGACCCTTGGAGCAGGTAACATTTTTGAAGTTAGTTTTGTGAATATGCAACATTTTCATCAGGGCTGGGACAGAGACTGTCTTGTAGGTCAGGCATACATTACTCCTCAGTAATCAGGATAAAGCTGAATACAGTGATAGGGCTTTTAATTGGTCTGCGTATGACATGCTTATTATACCCTGTATTTGTTGGTGAGAAACCTCCAGGGATGTTTGAACTATTGCAGATGACTGGTGAGGTGCATGCCACTGGATCCACTCTTAGGGGGTGCTATCAATGTCATAATTTAATGGGTATTTGATTTCTTATTATGCACTTCTTTGCATTTTGTTTGAGGTCATGGCTCTGACACCAATCATTAGTCTGCAAAAGTCCTTTCTGTAGGATATCAACATCATTTGGGTAGTCAGTGATTGTCCCTAACTTGCAGTCTTTACCAAACTTGGTCAGCCAAAGGCTACCTACATTTGTCTTGACATATAAGAAATATAGCCCAAACAGGATGAGGCTCAGCACTGAGCCCTGTGGTAATCCATTGGTGCTGGCCTCTTGTTGGATGTGGAGTCCCCCATTCTAATAACATGCCCTATCCATCAGCCATTAGCCATTAGGCTAGCAATCTGGTGATGTAGAGGTACATGCCCAATTTTGTGAGTTTATTTATAATACCCAAGTGGGGCATTGTGTCAAATGCCTTGGCCAGGTCAAGGTAGGCAGTATGCACTGACATATCCTCATGTGTGGCCTTAGTGATCTTTTTAACAAGTCCACCAAACTGAGCAGGCAGGACCTGCCCTTGATGAAGCCAAATAGGGTTGGGTATAGAATCTGGAGATTTCTTATGTTGTTGTTAATCAAGTCCATGATTATCCTATACAAAGCCTTGCATAAGAGACTAGTCAGACTTATGGGTCGGTAGTTTCCCTGAGTCCATCTTTTGTCTGATTGTGATGAAACATTAAAAATAATGATCACAGTAATGTATTTTTTATCACCTAAACAGTATATGCCCTTATACACAAGCAATAGCGACCTTTGGTGAACGCTTCTCATGTTTTTTTTTCTAAGAGAACTTGAAAATATAATGAATACACAGTTTCCTTCCCCTACCTAGCCAAAATGACTATAGAATCATATATTTGCCCTTTGCTATTACCTACAGGCTTTCGCAGAGAGATAGCCATCTCTAGTAATACCCATTGACATGTGATCACTTGGAATCAGCAGAAATAATGGTCATAGCAATGTAATTCACTTGATGATGCATTCCTCTACCATAATTGCTGCTATAAAAGAACTGATGAGCTCCTACTTAGGCAATGTATAGTTGCTACTGGTTTACTACCTACAGTATCTGGCTGTCTGTCCAGAAAAAAAATTCTTGTTACAACCTAGACCATTTTGAGTGATATGCAGCCTGAGAACAGCACTCTTTTGTTTCCATTTGGGTAAGATGACCAGACAGACATGGTGACACTGACTGTGGACTCCTGTTACAGGCATCACACCAACAGCCAAGTCTCCAATATGTTGAACATTTCTTTACAATTTTTAGGCTTCTGATTTGGTGACTTGATCCTGGGTGGGATGGGGTAGAAAACCTGTAAACCAAGTGGTCAGCACATATGGGGTAGGACTTTACAGCTGGGACAGCATTGCACAGGAGCATCACAAACATATCAGCTTTACAAGCAGCTTTCCTTTACTCAAGGGTCTCAAGTTCCACTGACTTAATTGCCACTTGAGGTTAACTAGATACAGGTGATGGCCAGCAACCAAAAAAATCAATCATATGTCTCCATATAAAAATATATATATTTTTTTAATTTTAAAAAGCAGTGTGTGAAAAACTTTTGATATGGGAACTGCAATCTGCTTCTTAAATTGCCCTAAACACCTCTGGAGTATTGCAGAAAACAAAATAGGCACACCAATTTTAAGAACTACGTTGTAGAAACCTCTCTTTTTAGCTACCTCCAGTAATGGGTAACAGACATAACAGTCAATTTTATGCTTTTGAGATGTCACTCACCCAAGTGTTGCATACAAGGGATCTATTACAAATGTCCGTGTGATACTAACTAATGGCACACTTGCCTGCTGCCACTTTCTCAAAAAGCCAAGCGCTCTAACTCTTATTAGCCTGATCTTACTTAACTAGTTAGTACTCCTAATACCCAGCCCTATTAAACTGTAAAGCCTCACAAGAGACCTAACTTCAACACTAAAACTCCTACCCAGTTCCCAACCAAAGTCCTCTTTCCCTAACCCTAAAACTCTGCTCTGTCTTCCTAAACCTAAAATACCTGAACATTACCCAACTCCCTCCCTAAACCTAAATTCTCCGATCACTCCTTAAACCTAAACTCTCCTCTGTCTCTCCCATCTCAAATTTCCCTGCCACTCCCTGACTCCCAAAACTCCTCTTTTGCACCCTAACCCTAAAATTCCCTTTACACTCAATTACCCTGAAACTCCCCTCTTACTTCCATACCATAAATCTCCTCTCCTGAGCCCTAAACCTACATTCCCTTCCAATCCCTGCTGTAATCTGCACTTGCACCCCCTCTCACTTCCTCCCACTCCCTCCCTCTGGCTGCAGCACTTACCTCACAAAAATTTGAATAATGTATTCAGGTAAGGTGTGGCAGCTGCTTGCCAAACTTATATTCGAATGTGAGTGTCAGAGTAGCCAGTATGAGTTTCAAGACCTTTGAGTCTATGGCTTCAAGGCAGTGGCCTCCTAACACTCAAAACCTGAGCACTTAAAGTGGAACTGCATAAAAGTTATATACATGTACATCTGGCAAGAACATCACATTGTGAGCAGTTCCACTAGATGATTTCCCGAATGCTTTTTAATCTAACAGTGACAAACTTTAAGCTGTACTATTAATGTTGGACAACAAAATAATTTTTAATTTGAAATAATTGTACTGGCTGAAATGCTCTGACAAGTGCTTCAGTACAGTAAGACCCATGGATATGTACATAAACCTTCCAAGAAGTAACAATTTTAAAAAAGAAGCAAAACCTTTGTAACATGAATGACATTTTATTACTAGGAAGATATACAAATGTTTATCTGGTAGCAAACCATTCTTTATGTTGAGCAGTTGCTCTTACAAACCATTCTCTCTCTCTCTCTCTCTCTCACACACAGACACACACACACACACACACACACACACACACACACACACACACACACACACACACACACACACACACACACACACCCATACCACTTACTTAACCGAGTCCTTGGTGTTGTTTCATATTTTCCCCATCTCTTGTAAATCATGAATGATTACAGTGAATCAATAATACAAGTCATAACTATTTCATTCTTATTGTTCAGAAAATGCATCATGATGCAATACTTGTTGCACTATTTAAGTGGATTGGGGAAATAGTTATAAAAACTCCATGTTGTCATCTAGTATTCCCCCAAAATTTGTCAGGAAGTCTTACGCATGACTCCTTATGACACAGACCTTTACAGTCACTAAATAATGCTGGACATTACAGTTTCTTGCTTGTTGGTATTTCATCTGTCATGCCCCAAAACACATGGTGTGTTAACTTTGTAAGTGAATTAATGTATTATTCATGACTTTTCTAGTGTTTCCAACATGTGTTTTTTGTGCTGCACAATGAGTTCATCTAGTCACTTTTGAAGAGGCTTAGGAATTAATTTAATAGCCCTTGGTGCCTAGTGCCCTTCCCAAGTATTGCAGAATTCACTCATTAGTCCAGATGACTTTAGGTTTGGCAAACACTATCCCCAGCACAAGTGCATACACACACAGACTCTCACACACACTCACACACACTCACACACACTCACACACACTCACACACTCACACATGTGCATACGCGCACACACACACACACACACACACACACACACACACACACACACACACACATGCGTGCACATGTGCACATCTGTGCACACACGCACACACACACACACACACACACACACACACACACACACACACACACACACACACAAGATCATACCTCTGCTTATACTCACACATGCACACACTTAGAATACTACGTATCCTCTAAATTCCACAGCACTTACCTCTAACAGTATCTCTTCCATTGAGAGTAATATATAATGGCAAACTTTTGTCCAAGTTAAATAATGTGGCTGGTGGTAAGGATTTATGCAGCCTAGCAGTTCTATAACTCACTTGGCTGTATAAAAATGTTAAAATAGGCATTTCTGGAGTAAAGAACACGGTTAACTAACATATGTTTCTCCTCTAGAATGCTTATTAACATTAGTGCTAGACCAGTGAGATAGCCTCCTATGGGGGTCTATATTAAAATCTAGGTACTTTTCTGTTATCGGGGCAACACTGTAAATGCGGTAGCTGGCGCTTGCAATTTTCTCACAGCTGTTATCTTCCATATGTCTGGTACATTACTCTGAATTTCAGCAGCCTATCATAGTGGTGGCATGTACAAAGCTCTTCAGTTTACTTCTCTTGAGCTAGTGCACTCATCGGGTAACCAATCGACCAATGGTCCCAGGCCGGATTGTCTGTAAGGAAATCGCTTTGATGTTGTGATTCACGTGCAGAGAAACTCAAATGTATGTCATTATTTACTGACTTCAATCACTGAAAAAAACACAAATTTGATGTGGAACACACCAGAAATATGGCAAAAATCTGGACAGTTGAGAGGTATGAAATGCCATTTGTAGCCTGAAAAAGTCTACACTGTAATATGAAAAGAATATTACTTCCCAATAAGACTGTCTCGATATTAAAACCATTTCTTGAATATAATCTGGCTAGTGTATATCACTTATCTTAAAAAAAAAGTCTCATTTTTCTGGGGGGGGGGGGGTCACGCAAAAAGCGATGCTTACACTGTCACACAGAGCTTAATTCCCGAGGCACAAGTTTGAGGACTGTAACCTCTGGCTGTACAGTCCTGCTGAATCTATGTAAATAGCAGAACTGTTATTGCATGTGGACAGCCTACCACATTGTCAAACAACAGCATGGAAGCCAACCTTTTGGCAACATCAGAGCCCCGATAACAGAAAAGTAAAAAAAAAAGCACACAGAAAAGTGATGCAGCTCCATCGAGGCAACACCATAAATGTGCTAGCTGGCAATCAGAACCCTTGCTAACAGCTGTGCGAAAATTACAAATGCCAGCTACCGCATTTATAGTGTTGTCCCAATAATGGAAAAGTAACAAAATCTCGAAGTCTGACAATATTGAATACGATATTGTCGACAGGAGAATACCGAAAGCGCTCTACATCGAACGTTTAAAAGGAAAATCTCCGTAGGGGGAGATTTAAGTTTACTTCAACATAGTGCATTCTCAGAGTTGGTATATTTAAATAGGGGCAGTGTGGGGGGCACATCACCCCACATGGGTTGTGCAGGGGGGCTTCCCTCCCTACCTGCACACTATTTAGTTTTTTTTTTTTTTGGTTTCGATGGTTTAAGACTTCGATCACTAAAGTTCGATCTTTATTGATTCGCTGTTTTAAACCTTCGAGATTATAATATAGACCCCTCCTATGGCATTGTTGTAGGGCTATCTCTGAAACAGAAACTGCTACTGCCAGCTATAAAAATGGCTTAACACTGGTGGTAATGTTTCTGAATCCCAACCATAGTCTTTGGTCAAAAACTGCTTATTGCAGGGAAGCATGGCTAAAGAAAACTTATGTATTTCTTCATAAATATAATATGTTATATATAATATATAATGATAAAACATAAACTGCGGACTATATAATATATAATATAATATAATACATTGTTACTGTAATGAAATTATAATATGGTCATCTGAGAAAGCATACTAATTGCGAAAGGTATTAGAGAAGAGGTATATGACAGTTTTTTTATTTACCCCTCCTTGACTGTGCTTTAAGGTTATTGTACATATTATTGATACAAGTACATATTACATGACTGCCAGGTGTTTCACCTGTATGGTCTGCACATATGGTGAAGTGTCATGTGATGTACTTTTTCCTAAATGGGTACTTTGTGTGATTATAAACATTCCATGCTATAGTATTTATCTTTGAGAAGTAGTATTGCCTAATTGCATTCCCCCTAATCCTGCTATTTTCTCAAAAGATGTAAAAGAGAGGAAAAAGTGTTGAGACCATGAAGTTTTTCCTCAAAGTATTTCTGATCCAACTTTATGAATCTAATTATATTTTTCACTGATGTGGCATCTTTGAAATATGATTCATAAACAGCTGTGTCTTTCTTTAACAACACATTGTGGTTTTGATAGTCCACCATCTCTTAAATTATGTATGCTGCAAATTCTGAATAAAATAATGGTTTTGTATGCTTTTATTTTCATGTGTGTGATAGCCATTTCTGAGCATTTAAAGTGTTTTTTATTTTATCTGCTTTATTTTCTGAAAAAAATATTTGTTTTCCCACCTTTCTAAGCTAGTATAGTCCAGTTTTCAGGTTAGTGCTGAATTCAGGGCTGTGTTACAAGTTTCTGTGTTTGCCCATACCATACTTGGATAGAAGGAAGTTTCTCTGTTCACTGTAAGAGAGGTAGCTTTGAGTAGCCTATCAGTCCCTGGAGGAGTGGTTTCAGCCCAGAAATTAGTAGTTTATTGGCTATTTTGGGCTAATTTCTATCTCTTTCATTTCCCTGCTATAAAACCAGCATTTGCAAGGTTTTTGTGCTAGTATACAGCTCAGCAAGCTCCTGCCTGGTGCCCTGAAGAGTTCTACAGCAGCAGAGAGACAAAAGAGAGACTTCAGAATGATTAAGTATTATTTTTCTGCATTTTCTTGCTGCCTTTATCTAATTCCACCTAAAACGCTGATTTTCTAGAGTTCTTGTGATTTAAAAAGCTTGTTTCAGCTACATATTTTACTTATTTTACTGCCTGTACTTTAACAAAGTTGTTTTTGTGTTTAAATTACCTGTTTAACTGTTGTAGGCTACACACTCAAGTGTGATAGCCATTTCTGTGCATTTAAAGTGTTTTTTTTTATTGTATCTGCTTTATTTTCTGAAAAAACAAACAAAAAATATATATATACTTGTTTTCCCACCTTTCGAAGCTAGTAAAGTCCAGTTTTCAGGTTAGTGCTGAATTCAGGGCTGTGTTACAAGTTTCTGTGTTTGCCCATACCTTACTTGGATAGAAGGAAGTTTCTCTGTTCACTGTGAGAGAGAGGGAGCTTTGAGCAGCCTATCTGTCTCTGGAGGAGTGGTTTCAGCCCAGAAATTTGTAGTTTATTAGCCATTTTGGGCTAATTTCTATCTCTTTCATTTCCCTGCTATAAAACCTGCATTTGCAAGGTTTTGCATGCCGGGCAGCACTGGTTAGCTAGGGTATAACTATTCCCGGCTCCACAAAGTCTACTCTTCAATTTTTCCCTTGGAACTAGACAAACTTTCAACTTAAGCACTCAAACCATTCACTTCTTACCCCGGCACTTGCTCAAAACTCATAGCAAGCACTAATAAACCTTAGCAATAGACCCTCCTATACTGTAGAGAAGGACAAGGCTCTATATTTGACCTTACCAGCCAATCAGTAAAACAGTTCACTGTACCTATTCAGGCATGTCCAAAGGGCAGTTTCAGGTGTACTCTCCAATCCAACTGGTGAATCTGGACATTTTGAAGCAATGTTACAATTGCCTCATGTACACAGACAATTCTCTCCTCCTTCCACCAAATACTAATACATGCGAGAGATGCAATTATACAGCCAAACTGGAGGCTAAGCTCTCTCAACCCAAGACTGGACCAGGCAGTCAAGAGGAGAAGGTAATTACTTGCATCAAACCACCAGTCTTACATAGACCTATGAAACTAGCACCGTCAAAAAACACACATAAATACATGAAAACATACTCGGAGGCTCTAAATAAAAATCTGCAAAAACAACAGAGACCTCCAAAGCAGACATCCAAGCAACCTCCACCCCCAACACAAACCATGAAACACATACTTCACAAAAGCAGTGTGCCACACAATCACAGCCCTTAAGGCAAAATAACATACCCAACACACTAGTAATAGATGACTCTATAGTCAGGCACACTGACGTCCTACTCACTAGGCTGAACAAGGAGAAGGTTACTGTTGGCTCCCTGTTGGGTGCTAGGATCCACCGCATAACACAAGCACTCAGGTCACTCCAGAACAAGTACAGGTATGACTCTGTCATTGTCCATGTTGGTGTGAATGACCTGAGCCATACCTCCCTGGACCACATGAAAAGAGACATGGAGGAGCTCTCTGATCACATAGCCCAGGCTGGTATGACCCTGACCCTGAGCAGCATCCTGCCCTCACCAAAAATGATACCACAGTGTAGAGAAAAAATTATAAGTTTCAACAATTGGCTAAGCTTCTGGTGTCATTCAAAGGAGATCCGGTGTCTGTCAGCCTGGGATGACATGCTCGACAAGCCACGCTGCTTCGCTAGAGATGGCTTGCACCTGTCACCCTTGGGCTTTTGAATACTAGCCAAGGCTCTTGCCACCCCCATAGTGCCTTTTTTAAGCAAGGCTCAAAAGACAAACCCACCACTGTAAATAGCACAAGTAACAAAAAACTGAGGGTAATGCTACTCAATGCCAGAAGTCTAAACCTCAAAATACACGCACTCGAGGCACTCCTCAGTATGGAGAAAATTGATATATGTGCAGTAACAGAAACCTGGTTTAAGGCTTCAGAGTGCACCTCAGCACTACCAGGCTACAACGCATACCATACATTTAGGACAGAAAACCTTGACTGAAATACAAAAGGCGGGGGAGTATCTATATTCATCAAGGATACCCAAACCTCCAGGTTAATGGCACAGCACGATGCTTCAGAGATCATCCATGTGCAACTAACAACAGGCAAAACTGCTATTCAAATTATAGCTTGCTACAGATCACCCACCATGTCCCAGGACCCCCACTCCACATTCCTGGAAACACTGGGAAACATAAAGGTCCTACCAAACACCCTGATATTGGGTGATTTCAATTACTCAAACATTAACTGGAAGAATTACTCAAGTACAAACTTCCTTGCCCAACATTTCCTAGAATTTATAAACTCAAATGCCCTGGATCAACTGGTCAACACCCCCACCAGTGGTGACAACATATTGGACCTGGTCATTGCCAACATGGGCGACCGGTGTTCCTCACCGGAGGTCAACCCCTCACTGGTTAGATCTGACCATAAACTAATCACTCTGGATATCCACATTCCGCCACCGTCAAAGAAACCACCATGAAAAACTTTTCAAAAGCAAACTTCATGTTACTTAAGACCGAGGTGGGAAGTTTCAAAGCCTCCATGCTAAAGGATAATGCTGTCCAAGCTGCAAAATCCTTTACTAATGCACTCTATGGGCACCTACAAAAATGCATGGATTGTGCTATCCCAAACAAAACCAAGACTCACTCCTCCAAGAAAAAGAAACCAGTCTGGTGGATCCCTGCCATAAACAAGCTATACAATAGAAGGAGGAAACTAGTACAGAAAAGAGTAAAATCACAAGAAGGGAAGACATCCCTGATAAGTATCAGCAAGAAACTATGATCCCTCATAAAATCATCCAAGGCTAGCTTTGAAAGAAAAATTTCCATGGACTCCAAAGATAACCACAAGGCATTCTTTAGCTATGTCAAGAATCTAAGTGGCAATTCTCAGATCTGCTCAGAGTTAGTGCAAAATGGCACAAAATACACTGAACCGACCAATATAGCCAATATCCCGGCAGACAGGTTCAGTGCAAACATCACCCCCCTCTCACCCCCAAAATGGCCCATAACTATACCAGAAGAATGTAGTGCCCCTGAAATCACAGACACTCAGGTTAAAACAGCCCTCTCCAAAGCCAAAAACACAGCATCAATGGGACCGGACGGTGCCCCAGGCTGCGTCCTACACGAGCTCAAAGATGAACTAACCCCTCACCTAAACACACTGTTTAAACTCAGCCTGTCCACAGGCTACATGCCCACAGAGTGGTGCACAGCAACTGTTATTCTGCTCCACAAAGGTGGAGCCACAATGGACCCCGGGAACTATCACCCTATAAGCCTGACTAGCTTGGCCTGCAAAGCTATAGAGCGCATTATCATGGATCTCATTAACAGTGACATAGGAAATCTCCAAACACTGGACCCTACCCAGTGCAGCTCTGTTAAGGGCAGATCATGCCTCCTAAACCTGGTAGTCTTCTTTGAGACACTTACCAAGGCTATAGATGAGGGATACGTGGTCCACACAGCCTACCTAGATCTCACAAAGGCATTTGACACCATTTCCCACTCAGGTATTATAGACAAGCTCACCAGCCTGAACATAAACCCCTACATCATGAGATGGGTTGTCAACTGGCTCATGGACAGAACCCACATGGTAAGAGTTGCAGGAGCTAGGTCTGACTCTAAACCAGTTACAAGTGGCATTCCCCAGGGCTCAGTCCTAGGACCCCTCCTGTTTGGCATATACTTCTTAGAGGTACAGACAAGCACAGGAGGACTATGGCTGACCAAGTTCACAGATGACTGTGAACTAGGGGCTATAATTGACTCTCCAGCTGACACAAACATCCTCTAAACAGGTCTCACTGAGACAGATACCTGGTGTCAAAACCATGACCTCAAGCTAACTTCCAAAAAGTGCATAGTCATCCCCTTTGGAAAAAAACAAAGAACCCACAAACTACCAAATAGGTGGTAGCCCCCTAAATATGGAAGATGTAATACGGGATCTGGAGACCCAAGTAGAGAGTAACCTCTCCTTTGATAATCACATTGCCAAAGTGGTTAGAAAATCCTTCTATGTGGCCCACCTAATCACAAAAGGGTTTGCATCCAGATCGAAAGATGTCATCGGGCCCTTCTATGCATCACTCATCAGACCCACCATAGAGTACAATGCCCCATTTGGGATGTACCTTACAAGACACCTGCGACAACTGGAAAGACCACAGAAGTACCTCACCAAGAGGATCACTGGCCTCAAGCAATGCCCTATGCAGCTCGACTGAAGAAACTCCAGCTGTATTCAGTTGCATACCGCCTACTCAGAGGTGATATCTGCCTGACGTACAAGGCCATGTCCAACCCAGAATTGATGGACATGCTCCACCTAAAAAAAACATATTCCCTCAAGCCACACGCTCCAGGGATCTAAACCTCACCACAACAATAAATAGGATGTGCTAGAGGGATAGATTCCTGTCCCAGAGACTTCCCATGCTCTGGAACAATATTCCAATCTACATTAGGCAGAGCTCCTTGATAACCCTCTTCAAGATAAATGTTGACGAGTGGTTGGGAAACAGAAAGTTTACCCCAAGAATCACTTCAATGGCTCTGCTGGACAGAGGTACAGGGAACTAATCAAAGGGAGCAGCAAAAGCCAACACATTCCCACTGGGCTTATAAATGCCTTTGGGCAGATAGCCTAGTACCTACGTATGAACCTATGTATTTCACAGATGCCATCTAGACTGTCCTTACACATTAAATTTTCCAAAAGTTTTGTCGACATTTCCTTTGAACTACTGGGTCATGTTTTTAAAAGAGTTGTTGAAGTGAGTGGTATTTCAGCAGGTTGTATCTATGATTAGGTTGCAATGCACTGGAAATTTGTAGTAATAAATACTTTCTTTCCTTATAGTATGTAACAACAAAGAGAGTTATGAAAACTAAACAGTACCCAAAAGATGCAAAGTGTTAGTGTTGTGAGTTACATAGCAGCAGACAACAACCAAAAGATGGAAGACTAAATGACTGTAGCCTCCCTACACAGCACTGGTTGTGTATAACCTGATTTTGATTGTACTTTATCTTTATTGATAGGAATAACCTCACTTCAAGTAGAACACACCATGATCGGGCATGTTTTTGTAACACATCACATGCATACATTAGGCAAAGGCTCAAGGCCATGTACCCATGTGTAGTGAGAATAAAACCATGTACTAATGTTATAGCTCTCTTTACAGGTTGATGTTAAACTTTTATCTAACTGCATCTTTCTCCTCGCAATTGGTTCTTCATCATAGGGCAACACAAACTTATCATCTGTTATGATGACTTTCTCCTCTGGTGGATTTTACCAATTGTCTTCTTTTCAGGTTCACTATTTAATTCCTTTTTTGAATTCAATGTGACTAAGGCTTATCAACCCTTGTTAATGTACATGGCTCTTTTGCCTTTGTCACAAAAGACATTTAGATCCCACTTGATCTGTCCTACGCATGAGTGTATTTAGGATGTACAGTCTACCATTGCACAAGAACTGCAGTAATATAAAGATATAATTTTCTTATCAATGCATTAGATATATATATACTGTATGTTATTTAATAAAGAGCATAATTTATATACTGTACAGACATGCATAAGTACCATTGTTCATAAATAAAATGTAAAGCATCATAACTGCTATACTTTTAAGTGGCAGCCATGCAAAGGCAAAAGATGATGCTGAAAAAAAAACACATTTCAGATCCCAATTAAATGATCAAGGATCTCAATTTTTATCATCTGAAATGTGGAACTGCTAGTGCAAATCCAGAATCTATGCACGTAATCCAAGGTTATGATACATTTCAGTAATTCCCCTACCCCAAGGCAGACCGATATCAAAGTTAATATACATATATATATATATATATATATATATATATATATATATATATATATATATATATTTGTGTATGTATGTATATAAGTAGCAGAGGAGTAAGGGGCAAAATGTCCCATGTCGGATGGTGCAAGGAGGTGTAGCACCTTACAAATGTCTTTGGAAAGTGGTTGGCAAGTGTGACCATGACTTTCTGAAGTCACTGTTATTTCATGGGAATTTATGATTATTTTAAAGCTGTGGTATTTGGGTTATCAAGTCTTATAATTAATTGAGATATGTACTTGAAAGTATCATATTCACTTGCACATTTAGAAGGAAAGGACTGTGTTTATATGTTAGCATTGCCTGAAAAGTATGATGTGTAGGACTATCACTAGGTTAGCTTACTTAGAAAATGACAGCATTCAGCTGTTTCCCCTGAGTACTCTAACTTTGAAGGAATAACGTTAGGTACAAATGCATATAATAAAAGATGTCTGGATGCACATTTAGGGCAGTGGTAAAGGACTATGGTGTTAAACTATAACACCAGTTATTTAGCTTCTGTATATGTCAGAAGGGTATTGTCAGTGTTTACTCTAATGATTACCACAAATAAATGCTACTTTCTCTTGTTTTACTTCACTTTATTACCTTATGTATATGTGCTAACACTAAGCCTAAAACAGCAGCTGTCTCTAAATGCAACCCTTCACATTGCCTTATCAAGAACCCTTTACCTAATAGTTCTACAACACAAAACACAATCCCCTTCCCTAGCCCCTTTTCTAACCCTATCTCACAGATATGTGCACTCACACTCCTACAACTAATGCCAAAGTTTTCAGTATTTCTAAAACCTTTCTCAGTAAAACAAAATTCCACTTAACTTCACATAAGCATAGCTTCACTGAACAGGAACAGTCACTCTTCCTCTCATCAATGGCAACTGAAAAAGAGCTCTTTCACTAAAACAGACCAGAATACATTCTATTAATTAAAAGCTAAAAGAATTTATTGCAACATTATCTATCTATCTGTATCTATCTCTCTATCTATCTATCTATATATATGGTGTACCATGAGAAGGTCGAACCAGACTCCATCGAGTGATAGAATTACGGACCCACTTCTGCTAAAACGGCAATGTTGAATTCTGACATTGTCAAAGTAAGACTCGCCGTAAATCTCAAGATGGACTTTAGCTTGGGCTGAGATGGGGCGAGATTCGTACTGTGACATTTGAGATTTCAGTATTTTGAAATTATAAAGGGGAACTATATATATATATATATATATATATATATATATATATATATATATATATATATATATATTATATATATATATATGTGTGTATGTGTGTATGTGTGTGTGTGTGTGTGTGTGTGTATATATATACATATAAATATATATATATATATATATATATATATACAGAAAGAGAGATAGATTTTATAAATATATATATATATATATATATATATAGAGAGAGAGAGATAAAGATATAGATGTATATGGGGTGTGTGACAACTTATTGAATAGTGGTATACCAAAAGTCATAATAATGAATGCAAACCCCAAAATGCCAAATATTCAAGCCCAGACAAGGCTGGTGTTAGCATTGTGGGGTGCCCCAGCAAGTTTCAAGATGAGGGTCCCCTGGACACTTCCACTGTAAGTATCATAATGTTGTGTCACCCCTCATAAGCTTACCCTTAGCTCTGTATACAAAGATTTAGGAGCAGTAGGGACAAACAGAACTGTAGTTGTAATGCTCATACATTAAAACAGGCCTGTGTACCACACCAAGATGATCTATCCTATAGAGAGACATTCACAGTGAAAGGTGTTTAGTTGCAATGTTATGTTACAACAAACCTGTGTACAGGGCTGACCTTTGTTGAAATGGTATCACAGGCAAAGGTCTCTATAGCACTACCCTTCACCCCCCCCCACCAAACACACACACACACACACACACACACACACACACACACACACACACACACACACACACACACACACACACATCTTCCAGTACTCCCTCCTTCCATCCCTCTTCCCCATCCGGGCCAACTTACACCATTCAGATTATTTTTTCTTCTTTTCTTTCCCTCATTTTTGTCTTACTCTTCATGTTTTCCTGAATCATTTTGGCACACTCTGTCATTAAGATTGCTATGTAATAAATGTGGAAGAAATAACTGAATTAAGCCAGTGACCATGGGGTTGGAGATGCTCTGGGTTGAATTTCAGAGCAGTTTCCTAACTTTTTGATCCTATGATGTGAAAAAAATCATGAGTAAAGTAAGAAGTTCAATCTTATTTTTTTCTTTCAAATAAGAAATTAGTTGTGTCCATGGCTAAATGTTCAAAGCTGACAAAATGTAGTTCACAATAAACCATGAAGAAAATATTTGTGAGTATGCATAAATCTTATTTGTGGATAGTATCTTAACTCCCTGCACCTCTTGAAAAAAAAATCATCTTCTGTGTATCCCTCTGCTGTTAGATTGGGTTGAAAGGGAAGACACAAATGGCCACATTCATATCATTCAAGTGCTGCTCTCATGCTTACATGCAGAATGACACTTCTCACCTGTCTCCAAAATGCAGCCACCTGTTGTATATCCCTCTGATTTCAGACTAAAATGAAACCAAAGAAAACAGAATACAGTAACATGTTTCAACCTGTTGCTTTCAGACATATATAATCATCATGCTTCCTTACCCCATCCATAAAACCTAGCCACCTGTATATGTGCCTGATGTTTAGTCATGAGATAAATAAAAAATAATCACAGTATTCCATTCCTGCTTGTTGTTGTTACTAGAGAATAAATTGGCACTTCAAAAGCTATTGTGACCTTTTTCTGCACACCTCTGAGGGTTGAGAGAGAAAGTAAATAAATAATAACTAAACTGTTCCCACATCTAACACAAGCTTAAAGACCTTCGCACATCTTTGAAGTTTGCTAAGAAAGTAAAAGAAATAATGACCACTCTGTCCCCAGTCTTGCACAAGTTATAGCAACATTCTGTGCATACCTCTGAGATTTTATTGTGAGGAATATTAAGGAAATAATGATCATGCTGTCTCCAGATTCAATATAAGCCATAGCTACCTTCTGTGAACACCTCTGAACAGGGCCAGTTTTAGAATAAGTAGGGTTCAGAGCAGAAACCACCAGTAAGCTCATGTCAAAAATCTATGTATATAGTCCAGTAGGTGGGACAATCTGGTCCATATAGCTCTAAGGATCTGCATCTTCTGTAATACACTTTTTGCCTTATATTAGAAAAACAATAACTGATTAACAACATTAATGCTACTCAGAGCAGTTACATATGTGCCCAGCAATATTGTGCATGTGTGTGTATGTGCAAATATCCACATATAAAAATCAGTGATATTTTATACACACACACACACACACACACACACACACACACACACACACACACACACACACACACACACACACACACACAAACACACACTGCCACTGACAATGACTCCATGCTGAAGAAATCCACAACCAAAAACTCAACCAGAACCAAAAGCTGTGAAATGGCAAAACTACTCACTGCACCACTATGCCGATGAGCAGTTGTTTTCACACGCATCCTGCTTTGCCATAACTCGTTGTGAGGGAAATGTTAATTTGTTTTTGCTTTTTTTTTATTTTGTATTACTTTATTGCCGTCTTCTATTTTGTATATTGTGATTTATTTTTTCATACTGTATTTTACTTGTATTCTGCTTTTAACTGCATATTTAAACTAGGAAAGACATCACAGCTGTGTATCTTGTGAATCACTCAGAAATTATGTTTTTCCCCACCCTCCCATCCTGGTGCTGTTGTGTTTTTCAACTCAACTGTCTTTCTAGTTGCCATGGATCTCTTTCATTCTCTTCTTTCATTGGCTACTGTGAGTAACCACAACATTATCATTTTGTGAAATCACTCCTTTTCAACTGTTTACATTTATTGGCCATCCCACTGTATTCCATAGAACCAGAACACAAAGTTCCCACCCCCTTCCAATCTACCTTATTTTAAAATTAGCAGTTCTATACTTAACTAAAGCTTCAATTACTCCCACTTTCATATCAAACTGCTTTGTGCATACTGCAGCTCTTAGGATGTTAACCCCATCTTACTTTTAAAATCTGCAACATCTACTCCAAGACTATCAATTTTGGAGATCCCGCATTTTGCCTCTCAGTAATCGTAATTGGCTTATTTTCTGGTGTCATTCTAAGAGGGTGCAATATTTGTCAGCATGAAAGGAGCTGGTTAACAGACCACTCTGCTTTGTCAAGGATGGTCTGCTTAAAGAATGTAAAACTTTGGCCATAGATTTAGCCTCTGTAAACTCTAACATATTTTTAATGTTGCCCCTTTTCTTAAAGGTAAACTTTGGCTATGTTCCTACAACATTAACAAGGTCAGTGTTACCTAATAAGATCTTCCAATTTTCTTTAATAATGTCCCTTATGACCCACATCTCATTCACAATGGGTAAAGAAAAAGCAATGCAAAATTTATCTGCCTTCACATTACTTGTTTTGCTAGTGCTAGCTAAACTAGCATTCATCTTTAAAATAGGACAAGCAATACTATCTCGTAACATGATGACTTCATTTTCTATTCCTTTCAACTAACAATTGTCATAACCTCTAAGTTCAAAAAAGGATCTCAATTTAACAAGCTCCTCAAGAAATGTAACATTATCTGAAGTAACAACGACTCAACCTGATGAGTTGACCATTAACTACTCTGCAGACATGGATAGACAAAAACTGATTTTCTAAAAATATTACTAGTGAACATATTATGCTGCAAATCATACATTAAAGGTGTATCCAAAAAATCCAAATTTTTAGCAAGACCACTAATATTGAATTTAAGAAAATCTGTAGTATCATTCAGATCACTCACGAAGGAAACAAAATCATCATAACTTCCCGTCCACAACAAAAACAAATCATCAGTGTAATGATGATATGTGTATATCTTGTGTGCCTCAGGGTGGTTTACCAAAAATCTAGTTTCCCAAGTTGCCATAAGTAAATTGGCAAAAGCTGGGGCAACCCTTTTCCCCATGGCCACACCTGAGTTTTGTTTGAAGAGCTGATTGTTGAACCTAAAGAAATTGTTGTCCAAAATTAAGTCCATAAGGCAACAAATAGTGTTAACCTTAATATTGTCATAGTTTGTATTCTTACTCAAATATTCCCTTAAAAATTCAAGCCCCACATCTTGATTGATACATGTGTATAAAGAATTAATGTCTAAGGAGGCAAAATAAAAATTCCCTTGTGGTGGAACCAGATTCTTCAAGATTTTATGTAAATGCCATAAATCACGTAAATAACATTTTGAAGCTTGAACTACGGGATTTAAAATATGATCCAACCATATTGAAATTGTCTTGTTTTTGGACTTTCTAGCAGAAATAATAGGTCTAAAAGGTGGATTTGTGCAACTTTTCTGCACCTTGGGTATTCCAAAAAACACTGTCATTTTTGGGATGCTCAACTTGTAAAAAGCTGTAGGATTCATGATCAAGTTCACCTTGACAAAACATGTCAAAAAGTGTAGTATCTAGCTTCAAGTAGCTTTTCTTAATGAAAGCCAAATCAACCTTTTTATATGTAACATCAACATCACTATTTAACGTGTCTTCAATTGACCGAATGTAGTCACTTGTATTTATGACTACAATCACCCCCCATCAGCTCTCACAACACTCAATTCCCTATTTATTTTTTTTATTACAAAAAACACTGCACAACTACTCAGCTAGTCAACAAACAATATTGCTTCCAAGTTAGTGAAACTTGGACTTGGAAACAAGTAGTAAAGTGGGTCCTGTGGTGAGATGAGGAACAAGTCCAGCTCTTCACACATGTAGGGGAAAAGGTATTTTGGTGTCAACATTTTAATATGTCAGCATTTGGACATTTTGTCATTGTAAATTTGTTATTATGATTTTCTGTATTCCGCTTTTCAGTTAAGTTGACATGGACCCATTTGTGTGCGCACGCGCGCATGTGTGTGTGTGTGTGTGTGTGTGTGTGTGTGTGTGTGTGTGTGTGTGTGTGTGTGTGTGTGGATCTACTTTGAAAGATCAAACCATATATACCTGAAATCCATTTTTGCGAGATAAAAATCACAAAACCTTAAATACCCGAACAGCAAACTTTTCCCAGGGTAAGTAAATACTTCCTAAAATCTCCTTTTCTCCACTGTAGTGCAATCCCAGAGTTGGTATATATAGTTAGGAGGTGTAGGGGTGGAGACCCCCCATACTAGATTGTGGGGGGGCATAGCCCCCACCTAGATGGGTTTTACTCACTTTGGTGTATATTTCATTTAAGTTTGGGCAAGTGTTTACTTACCCTGGGAAAATTCGCCTTTCAGGTTTTTAAGCTTTCACTATTTTCATTTCGCAAAAATGGATTTTGATTATATGAGGCTCAACCTTTCAAAGATCCATATATACATATATATTATATATATACAGAACCAGATCCAGCACTAGGTGACATAGACAGCTTGGGGGCCCCCAAAATGTACATTATTTCTTTAGGAAAGCACTCTGCATGCATTATATTTCTTCTTCATAGCATTTGTATGTGTGTCTGTAGGATGACGCATGCACATTTAAACTGGAATGGAGCATGCAATTTTTCAAGAAACAAGCTCCAGACAATGAGTAGGTATTTTTGTGTGTACATGTGTGTGTGAAATACCATAGTTAGAGGGGTGGAGGGGACACATTAGTTAATTTAACCAAGCTCAAACCCTGTACCTTAATCACAGCTGACTAGGGCCAAATCCTCTACACTAACTATGTGTTCCATTGCATTTTCAAGGAATTGTGAGTTTCAATACATTTGCAGGGAAGTGTGAGCTTCTGTACATTTTCAAGGAACTGTGAGTTTCAATGGAAGAGAAGTTTACTCCTGCCCGTGCTCTCCTTTTTTTTCAATGAACAGCAAATGGTTGTTACTGTTTGTGCTAGAAAGTATGAAAACACTATTAGTAGTACAATGGATAGCATTACTGTTTTTGATGCAGAAGGCTGTGGGTTCTAATCCCATATCATATAGATGGAGTACTAATACTGCATTGTAGTTTAAAGGGGGCTAAGTAGTGCAGACTGGAGTTGTTCTCCTTTGAATGAGATGCCTTGTACCTATGAACCTGTTGTCAGTTTGCCATCCATTCTCTACTGCAATATTAGCAGCTTACCATTGTTTTATTTAAATGTAACATAGGCAATTTATTCTTCAAAGGCCACAGGCAGTGAATCAGTAGATGAAACACTGAAATATAAAGTTGCTTGCTAGTAGTAACCTCTTCATTAGTTACATATCTCTTTAATGTGGAATTATTCAGATGAATTTTACTTCTGTAGAGGTTGTGCTTATTGACTGATATTGGTGGATTGTAATGATAGAAGTTTGAGTGGCCTTTTATGGTTGAAATATTTTTAAATGGGCAGTTTTGTCATTATTGGTTCATACATTTTGTTTCATTGCTTACTGGAAAAATGTTCAAAACTACAAATTTAAAATAAGTGGTGCTGTATTACACAAGGAATATAATTTAATACAATTAGGAAGGTGAATCAAAGAATTCATACATACATGCACTGTCCTAAAAATGTGTAAAGGAGGCCTATGGTTTGAAAACAGTCCAAAGGTAAACTTAATCAGACACTGATTAGATGCATTTTCTTTGAATGTGGGTTTTAATGGTATTTCAATGGACGAGTGTTTTAAAGGCAGGGATGTTTACTGATAATGCTAACTCTGTTTTTGTTGTGGGACACAAGTTGTCCTCTTAACACATTCTTCTATGCAGCACACTTAAACAGGCTTTTTCTGTCATTTCATGAGGGTACCCTGTTTCCTTAAAAAAGATGATAACATCTTGATGTTTTTTCAAAAACGCATCAACAACAGTAGTTAGCCAGGTAGCTAAAACTGGTTTGATTAAGTCACATGATGAACTGGTTTGGTATTTAAGATGTTTTGAATGGAATTTTCTTGTCTGAAGAAGTTCTTGTAATACACTGTATAAAGAGCTAAAATACTTATTTTAATAACCATTTTTATTTTCTGGTACAACATGTTTATTTTATTTGGTCATGTTTTCATTTTGGAACATTTGATGCATTTTGGCCATATTTTTACATGCATACAGGTATATATCTGTCGATTCATGTGTATCTGCATATATTAACATTCACATCTATGCATACGGGTACAGATGTGTGTGTGTGTGTGTGTGTGTGTGTGTGTGTGTGTGTGTGTGTGTGTGTGTGTGTAAAAACATCCATAAGTTAATTGAAGACTATGTAATAGGTACCCACACTGGTTGGATTGCAAAACTATTTGTATTTACATAACAGCCAGTAGGAGAAAACTGTTTACTAAACTGATTCCTAAATAGTTGTTTTCAGCAAAACAGGCTTGCATAATTATTTCTTTTTTACTATTATCTGTTCAAGTTGGAGTACCTTAATGAATGCCTAATGCTAAGGTATTGCAGTGCTTCAACAGATGTTCTGAGGCCTTACATATGTCCTATTTAAAAGTTACTCTGTATTCTACCTAAGAAAAAACTCAAATTATCTAAACATGGCATTGTCTAGTAAAATATAAACTGCAACATTTAATGTAAAGAACTATTAAGAGGTATAAGAGTTGATTACTGAAGCCCTCAATTTTCATCAATGTTTTGCAAAACATTTCCACATTTAAATAATATTTTTTGCAATTTTCTAGTGGTCTTTTCATAACTTGTGTCCTTTAGCCATACAGTGTAATGTTATCATGATCAGATACTAGTTTAGTCCTGATGATAGTGTGTTGTAGGTTATATGGTTATTCTAAAGCCTACAAAGTATGTTTATTAGAAGTACACTTCCAGGTATCCTACTGACTGAATACTACTAGTTGAAGGTCTTTAATAATGCTACCTATCTATATTGAAAGACCCATAATTCTCAATCATACAATAATGACAAAATACAAATTCCAAACAAATACAACAAATGTCAAAACTTGTAACAATTAAAGTGTTTTGCAAGGTGCTTCTTTCTCTGTACCCACATGCACACCTCTGCTACTTATATGTGTTAACTCTGAAACTGTGGTACTTCAGATTGAAAGTGTATTGTTAAACATTAGCTCTCTATCCACATTTGTTGTCTCACTCTTCTAAGGATCATAGCTACTGTGTTCAGAATTCTAACAGGCACTTGTTTGATTGTGCCATAAAGTTGTTATAGGTACAACCGCTAAGTCAGTAGTACTGGTGTTTTACCATATGTACATCTATGTATGTGTATAAATAAATAAATATATATATATATATATATATATATATATATATATATATATATATATATATATATATATCTTAATACTAGTATTTCTGAGAATCTTCCACTGATAGAAAAGCGTGTTAATGGAATGTTTTCACAGTATGCGTTAACGGAATAACTTGTGTGACTGGATTTATGGCAACTGATAATAAATGAAAAATAATAAAAGTAAATTTGAAAAATTGCAATATTTTGCTTGTTGAGCATCAAAAGTAAAGTTCTTTCAGTTCCCCTTCCTGACTTATATGAATATTTGTATGCATATATAATCACTGTCAGAATGTCCCTGCCTGAAAAGTAATTAATTCCTAACCAGATATGTGTATCTTTCCCAGTTAAATAGAAGAAATGGCAACAAATGAGAACATTCATAATACATGCCTTGGCATGGCTGGGAAACTGATGTTCTCAGTGTATTTTTGAAATGCTTTCTATAAGCAAGAGGCTCAAAGTATAAGACTATAACACTTTGCTTCTAAAAATGTATCATCTTTATTTCATTGTAAGAACTTCACACAGCCTAGTGTTGCTAATTATCGGTGAGAGACAGGACATGTTACTCAAACCAAGTTGAGTCTCTAAAAGACATGCTGAGACCAAGTAACAAGCAAAGAAAATGGCACATTACTCAGTCTTAACACTTCATCCTATACATGTCAGTTATGGCGTTAAGTATTAATCCTTGCACAATTCTATAGAAATTAAATTCTGATATTAAAGTAATTTGCTATTTCAGTATGTCTGATGCTTGAAAATAGTGAACTAGGAATGCTTGCTTCTTCACACCACATCTGCCAGCAGAATTAACAGTAAATTAATAATGGAGATAGCATGAGACACTTCCATAAACTCACTCTATAGAATATTAACTTATTTAGGTAGTCAAAATACTGATTTGTAGTAAACAAACAAGAAAGGTAAGTAGCTTGATATTTTATATAAAATTATTTAGTCTATTTTGCAGCGAATAGCAATAGTGCCTTATTATATTCTGCTCTCTCACTCCATATCTGCTGTGTTATTTTTTCTTGAAATGCCACTTTTCCACTACTGCATTCCTGGTACAAGGGTTAGAGTACGGATGGAATTTATAACCCCACAGTTTGCCGATGTGTAAATAAAATCTGTGAATCGTGCTGTGTATATATAAATGATCACAGTAAGAAAAGTGCTGCTGATTTTCAAACTTCTCAGCTGTAAGTTGGAATGCCAAGTGTACTTTTGCTCATTTGAACCAGGATAAATAGACAAGAAATTACTGCAGGTATGTGCAGGACATGTTATATGTACATAAAGTGATGAATGTTACCATGAACTGTTGTCAGTATAATGCGGGCACAAGACTGCACTGATCTCCTGAGATTTTCTATGAGATCTTGTGCTGACCTGACCTGACTCTACTGACCCACAGCTTTCCCGGCCTGTTTAAAGGTTTTTATATTCACTCCATGGGTGTCCTTATAGGGACACGATGTTATGCATTTTATAAGGTTGACAAGATGGGGATGGGACAGCCGAAAAGAAGGGAGAGAAACACAAAAGGAACACTTTAAGGGAATTGTGCAGGAGGAGATGTAAAAGAATGGGAACAATGTTTGTTGTCAGGTTTGACTGCCATTTTTTCCAGTCTTTATAATAAGGGAAGTTGTTGAAGGACAAAGAGCAGAGAGTGTCAGGGAGAGGGTCAGGGAAGGATTAAGGTATTTTTGAAAGACACAACATAAATGACAGATAAGTCATGTAGGAATACTATAGTGGGTTGATGGTGGGATGTGGAGACAAGAGACACAGATGCAGACAGATACAAAAGTGATGGGGAGGAGGTTTCAATAGTAATATTCATCCAAGTTCAGACGGCATCAAACATCCCCCTGCTTGATGGCTCTGAGCCTGGTTCCTGATGGTGTGGAGCTGATCCCTCTGATGGCCAAATTTCCAAATCCAACTTGGTCAGTGAGTCTTGTACTCAGTGGACAAGAAATATGTATGAGAGACAAATACTTTTCATGACCCTGTCATCTGCAGCCTCTAGCAGCAGCTGAAGGTGACTGTCCTGGCCTGCTAGGCTGGCATATTCCAGGGGCCTACAGGGTTAAAGCCATCACCAATGCCAAACACAAAGTGACCCAGTCCCTGGGTGGGCAGGGAGCGATGGCCATCTGTCCTTCACTTGGGAAGCTTGTGGATGAGTTGCCCCAAATAATGCTCAACTTACAAAAAGCGAAACATAAAAGGGAATGAAAAAAAACAGAAAAAAAAGAGAAAGAGAGATGGAGACATAAAAGGAACTAATTGTCTTTATTTCAAGGATACAAAAATGAGAGAAAGAACAACTTATTGCTAAATATGGCACATTTATTAATCAATTGTATATGTTATGTTGCTATTATTAATGTAGTAAGTTAATACTGACAAGTACTGGCTGAGGTTAAATTGCACTTTCTTTACTATAACTCCATTTACTATAATGTGATTGAATAGCTGTATTAATAGTGAAGTATAGTAACAGTAAACTCTGAGAAGCAGTGATTTAGCTATAGGTATGTTTTTATCTCCAAAGTAATTATTTCTGATATTTCCTTCCAATTGACTGATTCACTGTAATAAATGCACATAGATATCAATGAATATGTATTACCAATCACTTAGTGATGCTGTAAATGTGACAGCCTGGCAAGTTGCATTTTTAGTTAGTTAAGCAATATGCTATGTAAGTTAAGACACCAGCCGGGCTTCCCATCTCTGTATTGTACCTTGTTATTGGAAACCGCTTTGGGAGCTATGGAGCTACTTGAGAGATATGAGAAAAAAAGTGTGGCCTACTGATCCTGATTGTCTGTGCATTTATATTTCTACTTGGTTTGCTAATACAGCTTAAGGTGTGCCAACCCTTCCCTCACACAACTTTTAGCTTTCATTGCATCATATTCCATATTATTATTTACTTATTTATTGTTGGAAATATGCCATCTTATTCAGTAAATGTATTTAATGTATGCAGACTGGGCTATAAGGAAATAGTTAATTAATAGGTTTGCCTTTCTTTCAAAAAGGGAAAGTTATAGAAGTTTAAAAAAGAATTGTTACAGGCAGTGCTGACCATTCCTAAATTTATACATTCACTGGTGCCAAATCCTTTGCTTGGAGGAAGATTAATCTGCTGATTTATCTATTAGCACCAGTTTACTACTATGGCAACTTCAGCAGCTAGTCAGTTTCAGGAAGCCAAGTACTCTCTAGGTATGGTTTTGCCTGCTATCAACTTTCAGGTGTCAAACTGTGAGGAATTATTGTCATTAATGTTCTCCTTTTATTGTGTTTTTGACAATGCCATTACCTTTTTGATATAGTAATAATGTCCTTGTTAATATTTAATTTTGTCATTTATCATGGTCTACACCATTGCATTTTGAATTATTACAAAGTTAATCTACCTTATGCATTTCAACAAGTTTCTGCACAACCCATTCCTCTTATGTTGGCTGTAGTGCTCCTGTATGCAGCCACTGTTGAAGTTGATGAAACTTCTAGAAATCATTAAGTACAGTATCAACAGCAGTCTACACAGTAGTGCAACATATACATAATACAAAATCACAAGTAATACCATAAGTGCAGTAATATAGTCTGACTGAGCAGCAATGCATAAGAAATACTGAAAATAAAAGTTCTTCAGCAAGTAATTTAAATAATACAATCATGTTGCAAATTACTAAAATTTTACAGCACCTATGAGCCTGAATAAATGTGACTTATACCCTCATACAATGTTGCTGCTTTGCCTAACCAATGAAGACTTACTACTACATTATATAGTAGCACACCAGGTCAGCTGGTCCATCTTCCTCCACTACTGCAGGTCATCATGTCTGTGCCTGCATGGTTCTCTTGACTGGGGATCCCCTATCACAGATGACAGAGGATCCCCCAGTTCAATTCAAAGTCTATTTTTTCCAGCCCCCCCCCCCCCCCCCAGAAGAAGAGGGCTGCTCCTATGTCTGCTGGTATGACTCCTGCAGGAGCAGAAAATTTAAATCTCTTTTTAAGAACAGCTTGGGGCATGACCATGGGCTCTAACAGATTCCATGTCTAAGGTTCTGGTTCAGTCTAAGATATACATGTATGAGCCTGAGAGTATAAAGGTGTGAATCACACCAACTAGGTTATGACATCACTCTGCCAAGCCTATATTCCCTTAATATTACATTTTCAAATGTTCAAAATGAGACATTTTAGAGAAATGTGGCATTTTTAATGCAGGCCATATCCACAACCTTTGCAAAAGAGTGCAAGTAAATTTTTGCATCAATGATGAATCAATGATCTATTATTATTATTATTATTTAAGCTCTGATCCTATATGGGCCATTTAAGAGTTTGCTTAATTATTCACTCTGGACCATAGATAATGTTCATATCCAGGAATCCAATAGACTCTTGAATGTCTCCAAGTTATAAACACTTCTTACATTTAATGGCACGGAATCACATGTATCCTGGCTCTATGTTGAAAAAAAGAGCATTGTATTCAGGTACTAGCAGAATGTATATCAATGGATTGTTAGTCCTAGTATGGGCATTTGATTAATAAAATGACTGTCCAAAGTAGAAGCCATAATATCTTCATTTAGGCATTTGTAAACTATGACTAGGTCCCCTCTTAGTAATCTGTAACCTATAGAGCTTAGAGACAGATGTTCTAGTCTCCTCCTGTGTGACAACTGCTTAATTCCAGATACATGCTGACTGTAAGTTCTCTGGATGCACTCAAGCATCTTCAAATGTAACACCCAAAACACACATAAGGAACCACAGCATTCAATTATGGGCCGAACACTCACTACAAACAATGGGATTAAGATGGCTTTGTCCCTGCTAGTAATGCAGCGGAAGACATTCTTAATCTATCACACTTCCTAATAGTTCGATGTGACCTTCAAACCTCAAAGATGATTCCACTAGAAAATCAAGGTCCTTAATAGGGTTAGTAGATTGCAATATGTGGCTGTTCAGGCGTAAGATTATGTACAGTTGAAAAACTCAAAGTGCATCACCATAGACTTCTTGAAATCCTTAGATAGAATCCAGTATTTAATTATCCAGATAACTTTGAAGTGAATAGTGGTCCTCAGTGTTGATTACTATGCAGCCAGTTTTAATATCAGCAGTGAATTTGTTAAGCCAAACACTCTCTGAGAAAGGGCAGTCAGACACTAAAGGCAAAAGAGCAGGGGACCCAGTACAGTACCTGGTGGAATTCCCTTACCAATATATTTATACTGTGAGCAACAGTCCCTAATTTTCACCCTGCATTTTCTATTCAGTAGCAAGTTTACCACCCTCCACACCACAGAAGAATCCATATTCAACATAACCATGATATCTGTTAACACATATTCAGGAAATGAGTGAAAAGTCTTAGCAAAGTTGAGGTACATGGTGCCAACTGTGCAAGACCATACATAATCTGTCATACTGAAGAGTTGTTCGTAAAGTTAATTTAGTTTGTTAGAAATCATAGCCCATATAGAAAACCTTGTTGAGAGATATCAAAACTGCAATCAAAAAGATGCTGGAAAGAAAGACATGCAGCCTACTTAAAGAATTTTCACATAATGCATGTAAGGCTGATAAGCTGTGTTGACATTTCTGAATGGAAGCAATAGCCTCCTTCCAAATAGCAGGCACAAAGCCTTCTGCTATTTTTTTATTCAAATAGATCAGTAAGGTGTGGTGTTAAATTTTTAACTATTACTTTCAAGAAGTAGCAATTAAAACCATCAGGGCCTGTGCAAGAATTGTTCTTAATAGTCATAAGTACCTTTTGATATTGTCTGCTGAGATTACATGGCAAATACCTAGGACATCATAATTAATAGATACGTGGAGTCTCTTACACATAGGTTGAAAAACAACAGCAGCAAGATCCTCTGAAAAACACTTTATTCCAAAGATAATATCCTCTGACGTCTCGGCCTGAGCCTTCAAGGAGTACAAAGAAACTGAGCTCTCATCAAGTATATATACACATGAACACTAATTAAATCAATTAATATAATGAATGCTAAAAGCACAATTATTCAATTAACAAGCATTCTCCAGTTAAAATCTTCATTAAGACCTTCAGGACACAATGTTTTAAACTTTAAAATAAAAACTGCCTCTTTTTGTTGCAATAAACATTTTACATTTATATTATTGTATTTATAGTTAGGTATTTGTTCCAAAATAGTTGCACATAAATCATTGGGATTACTATTATGATATTTTGAAAAATGCATTGCTACAGGACTTTCTGCTTTGTTATTTACAATGTCCCTGATATGTTCCAAGAGCCTTGTTTTAAATGCTCTTTTTGTTTCCCCAATATAGAACTTCTGACATGAACAGCGTAAAGCATAAATAACTCTTTCTGTATAACAATAAAAAGATTGTTTTACTTGAAAAGCCATATTATTGATATGTTCAAAAAAAGGCACTATAAATTTACATGCTTTACATTTATTACATTTTATAGTACCTCTCCTAATAGGACTGTATTGTAATGTTTCATTTGGAAAATTAAACCTGCTTTTGATAAGCATATCCTTAATACTTCTACCCCTACAGTATGAAAATTTTAAATCAGCATTTAACCAAGTTTTAACATTACTTAATGAACATAAATAGTTCCAAAAATGTAAAACTATATTAACCAATTCCCCAGCGAAACAACTATATTTGGTTACAAAATACATAACTTCTCTGTCTTTTGAAAAAATGTTAAATGTTCTTGCATTTTTATGCATCACATGCTTATGACTATTGTCAGTTTCTTTAAAAAGTTTTTTAAAAGCTTCATTTAATAAACTATCACTATAGCCTCTATGTTCAAATGAATTCACTAACCATTTTAATTCCCCAAAAAAAGTATTTTCATTGTTACATAATCTATGGATACGCAACATTTCACTATATGGAAGTGACTTAATAGTGTGAGGGGGATGGCCACTGGAGCTATGTACATACTGCATATTGCCCATGAATTTTCTATTTACTGATGTGACAAGTTTTTTACCATTTTGAATTTCTAGTTTAACATCAAGAAAAGGAACACAGGTATTAATCTGTAAACCATCAAATTCCAAGAAAAATCTGTTGGAATTTAAATCAATAAAAAATTGATGTGCCAACCTGTAGTCTCCCTCTACCAAAAAAATTAAATCGTCAACATATCGATAATATTTAATTACATGTTGATGAAAAAATTGGTGTTTATATATATACTCAATTTCAAATAATCCCATTGCTAAGTTTGCATACATGGGGGCAAAGGCAGCCCCCATGGCAGTTCCCTGTTTTTGACGGTATAATTCATTATGAAATTCAAAAAAATTATTAATTAAGCAGAATTCAGTGAGCTCCACAATATATTCAGTTACAGGAGAATGACCTAAGAAGAATCTGACAGCTTCTATGCCAAATTTATGGCCAATGCTCGTGTATAGACTCTTTACGTCAATAGTTACCCAATACATATTTGAATTCCATTTTACATCTTTTATCTTATTTAAAAAATCAAAAACATCCACCAAATAGGAAGGTAGAGCCTTTACATATGAGGAAAAATGATGATGCAAAAATATACCCAAGTTGTGCAGAAAATACCTGCGACCCGAAACAATGGGTCTTCCTGATGGTTTTAACAGATTTTTATGTATTTTTGGCAAACAATAAAAGTAAGCCATATCACATTCATTTACTTGGAATTTTTTCTTTATGTCACTGATGGTAAAATAACCCAGTCTCAAGCCTTTAGATATCAAAGCTTTATATTCCGAAATGGCAACATGATAGTTGTCCACATTAGTCTTTTCATATGTATTAGCATCCTGAAGATGTTCCATACACATTTGGAAATAATCATGTGGATCAAGAACTACCAACTTGTTGCCTTTATCGGCAGGCTTAAACACTATATCATTCCTCTTACTAAGTGAACATAACGTCTGCCATTCATCAAAAGTCATATTATATTTAATATTACCTTTGTTACGTAAAAAAGAGTAATATGTAACATCAATGCTATGGTTAACCATTTTAACAAAATTCGAAACTTCATTATGTAAAAATTGAGGTGTAAAATGGCTATTAACAGGAATATTATCAGTGTTTAAATTAACATAAGCATTAGATGGCTCATCAGATGTACAAGAAAAGAAACTGTCTGACGAAGTAGAAGAACTATTATCAAAATTATCCTGTAACTGCTTGACATTTTGGCTAAAAAAATATTTAAGATGAAGTTTTCTCCCAAATTTGTATACATCAGTCTTTAACTCATGTAAACCAGGTATTACTGTAGGGATAAATTTTAAACCAAGGTTTAAGACTGCAGTCTCTTTGTCATCAAGTACACATTTAGATAAATTGACAATATAGTCACTAGCATTCTCGGAAACAAAATTACCATCTGCCTCTTTTGTGACCACCCCGTCCGTTTTGTTCATTAGCTGTATATTGGATGAATTCACGTTGGCGTTTTTGTCCCTGTGGGTTCCTATGTGTTTGGAACGAGTCGTTACGAAAAGTCTGACGAAAACCTGTTGGTTGCTGAGCAGCCGGTAAGCAGGGGAATTCCGCATCGTCGAATTCTTCCTCTCCCGAAGTAAAACCTCCTTCAGATGCAGAGGCTGACGAATAAGGATGACGTGAATGATTGGCGTCAGCTTGAAATCTCACTCGCTTACGTTCTTGCTTCCGATAGGCTCTCGAACAGAACGCTTTATTCATTTCGTAGTCACGCAAGTCCCGAACAAGTTTGCCCTTCTTACGTTCAATCAAATTTAATTCAAACTCTTTGAGTTTATCTTGAGTTTGAATTAAAAATTCATTTAAAGTGGAAATCGGAACACATTTAGAGATGTCTTGACAAATGTTCTTAATATCTGTACACAGTTCTGTTTGTTTGAGCTGATCACGCTCCACTAAAATGTGGAGCCATTCAGTGACACAGTTATGGGCTGCCGCAACCCATCGTTTATGAAAAGAGACCTCCGTTTCTATAGTTAAATCAAAGGGTGTTGTTGGATCTTTATACACCCTTAAGCCCCTGGGCGTAGTTTCAGTGTCAATATACCTTTGCAAGCCACAAATATTAAAGAACGTAGATGTTTCCTTCCACATTTTCTTTTGTAAATTTTCAAACAAAGTTTTATGTTCAGTATTTAATGGCAAAGAAATTTTCTTACCCACAGTAGAAAATGGATTTGGGAAACGTTTTTTACGGTCATGTTCCCATTGTTCCCATAAGGGTAAATTTTTATCATTAGAGTTTTTTGTTAAAGGCAAACGCTCACCTCTCTCTGTGGAATTAATAGAGTTAGTGAGAAAATTGTCCAATGATAACTGACTGCCATCCATCGTCTCACGAAAAATTCTAGGTAATTGTAGTTGAGGATCCGTAGACATGTATGAAACAACCAGGACCAACCAAGCAGAAAAACAACAGCAGCAAGATCCTCTGAAAAACACTTTATTCCAAAGATAATATCCTCTGACGTCTCGGCCTGAGCCTTCAAGGAGTACAAAGAAACTGAGCTCTCATCAAGTATATATACACATGAACACTAATTAAATCAATTAATATAATGAATGCTAAAAGCACAATTATTCAATTAACAAGCATTCTCCAGTTAAAATCTTCATTAAGACCTTCAGGACACAATGTTTTAAACTTTAAAATAAAAACTGCCTCTTTTTGTTGCAATAAACATTTTACATTTATATTATTGTATTTATAGTTAGGTATTTGTTCCAAAATAGTTGCACATAAATCATTGGGATTACTATTATGATATTTTGAAAAATGCATTGCTACAGGACTTTCTGCTTTGTTATTTACAATGTCCCTGATATGTTCCAAGAGCCTTGTTTTAAATGCTCTTTTTGTTTCCCCCAATATAGAACTTCTGACATGAACAGCGTAAAGCATAAATAACTCTTTCTGTATAACAATAAAAAGATTGTTTTACTTGAAAAGCCATATATATAGCCAACATAACCATGATATCTGTTAACACATATTCAGGAAATTAGTGAAAAGTCTTAGCAAAGTTGAGGTACATGGTGCCAACTGTGCAAGACCATACATAATCTGTCATACTGAAGAGTTGTTCGTAAAGTTAATTTAGTTTGTTAGAAATCATAGCCCATATAGAAAACCTTGTTGAGAGATATCAAAACTGCAATCAAAAAGATGCTGGAAAGAAAGACATGCAGCCTACTTAAAGAATTTTCACATAATGCATGTAAGGCTGATAAGCTGTGTTGACATTTCTGAATGGAAGCAATAGCCTCCTTCCAAATAGCAGGCACAAAGCCTTCTGCTATTTTTTTATTCAAATAGATCAGTAAGGTGTGGTGTTAAATTTTTAACTATTACTTTCAAGAAGTAGCAATTAAAACCATCAGGGCCTGTGCAAGAATTGTTCTTAATAGTCATAAGTACCTTTTGATATTGTCTGCTGAGATTACATGGCAAATACCTAGGACATCATAATTAATAGATACGTGGAGTCTCTTACACATAGGTTATCTAAAAAAAAACATTGGCAAAGATCTTAGCCAGCCTAGAGGGAGCTGTAATGAGACACTCATCCACCTTTAGAATAACCCCTAATGATTTGTCTATCCCATAGGAACGAATTTGTTTGAGTAAAGCCTCATGAATATCCCTGTCATTACTGGTTTCAAAATCAAATCGTACTTTGTGAACTAGTTTAGAAAAAAAGTTTTTTGTTTTTTTTTTTTGCTTTGTTTTATTAACTGAGGTGGAATGAGTCCTATATTTTTATAGCTTTTTTCTTCCTACATTTAAATCAAAGTAAATCATACTGGACAGCTGTATCCACCAAAATCATTACCAAATAATAGATCCTACTCAGAAAATACCAAAGAAATGCAATAGTTGGTTTAACGCATTTGTTCAACAGAGCTCAACCACAGGACTTCATCAGAACTAATGGCAACCACTTGGGAGGAAGCAATAGAACCCACTGCCATATTGTCTTCCATTACCAAAGGTGGGTGTGCTACCTGTTGCATGTTTCATAACACCTGCTATACTACATTTCACTTGTACCACTGACTTTTCAACACTGTACAAATGATGAAGGCATATACCTTATGAAAACAACCGTCTGTGTGTGATATCAGGGAAATGTCTGATGAACAGTGTAAGTTGAAAATGCACCACTCAGCATAACCCTCATGTAACACCATATGCATCAAGTCTTATATGAGTAGCTTTTCGCTGCTACATATTGAATGCCATAGCCCGTAGTTGACTTAAAACTGCCTCCTTGCCTGAGCACCTTTGCACCTTGCACAAGCCTACCAGTTTGGTTGCACAGTACTGCCACGAACTGGCCATCTTTGCTATCATCACTTGTGGGAGGAACAGTAGAGAGACCTGGACTGACACTATTGGGGGGAACAATAGAGAGAGCTGCACTTCCACTATTGGGGGGACAGTAGAGAGAGCTGCACTGCCATTATTGGTGACTGGATGTGGTAGTTGCACTGCCACTACTGGTGACTACCTGTGGCAGTTGTGCAGCAGACTGACATATGATCATGTTTTACAGAATGCAGCACATGGAAAACATCATACATGCAGTTGCAGGGTCATATGGAAGGGCTCCCTAACTCATCCTGACAGCAGAAACTGGCTTTCAGCAGTCCAAACACTTGCTCTGTGATTATCTTTTTGTGGGACAGGGCATTGTCAATGTGCTCCTATAGAGCTCCCTGGCAGTTACAGATTAGTGTCATTATCTGCCATTTGAGTGGGTAGCCTGCATGATCCACAAAACAAGACAGGGGGAGGACAAGTCACATAATAAAACAGGGGGTGACTATTCAAAACTACCCATGGCACTCTACAGATATAGAAATGACTATTATTAGCAACAGTATAACAGTTTGCGTTGACAACTAGGTGATAATGTGAAATCCTACCTTGCAGATGTGTGGTACAGTGAGCTTCTATACCAAATATGAGAATCAGTGGCATGTCTAAGATGCTGGGAAACACTTTGGTGATGCACTGTCATGCATAACACACTACCTGGCAGTTGATGGAGTGGTAGCCCTTCCTTATCTGTTATCATTCCCCGTGTGGTGCACATGGGGTTCTATTAGCAACATAAGTGCAGTGTATTATATCAAGATCATCACGAAGGCATGCTGCTGAGGGCACACATGATATTTGCTTGTCCTGAGGTGACACTGGGAAATAGCTATACTGATGCTAATGTACCAAGAACATGTCGAGGAACTGCTAAGTACCCTCGATGTAGAAGCCTGAGAGATACCCAATGTGTTTCTAGTTAGTTTCCAGAAGGTCCTTGCATGTATGTGTGTCATACAATCACACCAAAGTCTATGCCTTATCCCTGTCCACTATAAGCTCATCTAATATTTCATGCTTTGAAAAGTTCAGATTGGTTAGCCTTGTCTATAACTTCTCTTTGGATATCTATTGGCACACTTGGTTTTGGCATGGCTAAAATGAGCACTTCAGAATGGGAAAAAGCTATGCTGACAGCAAAAGTAAGAATTTTCACAGAATGCAAAGTGTATAGAAAATATGTGACTATACTTTTTGTAATCATCACATGCACAGCACACTTGCTCATCAAAAAGTGACTATGAATTGCATAAAGGTGGGAAGAGCACCTTATTTGCATAAGATAGCTGTACATTGTCTACACATTCCCCATTTCCATCTCATTCTACCTCATCTGTACATTTTTTTTCTAAAACTGTTTCTAACACCGACTCCAAAGTGTAGCACATGGACACACACACACACACACACACACACACACACACACACACACACACACACACACACACACACACACACACACAAACATGCGCAGTGTGCTTATGTGCTATGACTATGAATACAGCCATACCTTTTTAAATCTGTGTGTAGTTTAATGTATTAACTATAATTAATATTTCTCCATTTTAAAGGCAGTGTACTTTTTAAATATATGATTTTGTAGATGATTGCCACTGTTGAAGTGACACCCTCATCCATGCACTAAAATGGGAAAGGAGGTTGAGGATGGATGGATGGATTTTGTACATTTCAGATTGTTCTGATTTTATTACTGTACATATTTTCTTATACTTCATCCAATTTGTACAGGTTACATGTAGACAAAGTTTGGTGATTATATATGGAATTAAGAATAGAACAGAATTACGTTTTTAAAGTTACAGAAATAAAATTTTCAGTTTTGACTTAAGATAAAAGGTCAATAATTATTTAGCCAACTAATTGTCTAATCTAAGACAATTTTACTGTCAGATGCCAATATTTTTCATATTATTATAATTTTTGCTGATTATGGTTACATTTTTTTATAATTCCTAGCTTCAGTCACTAAATGATTCCTGGGGTAGTTCTCCAGATTTAATTAATTGTTTATTTATTTTACGGTATTGTTATTTATTAAGTAAGTAGGTTAGGAAGAGACTAAGTTATATGACCAGAGAAAGAAAAGGAACGAGAGTGTGTGAGAGAGAGAGAGAGAGGGAGAGAGAGAGAGGAGAGAGCAGTTGCATTTTCCTGGATTCTTGTAATGTGCTTTTATTTCTCATCAGACAATGCAGTAAGAAGAATGATCTTTATGAAAAAAGGGAGAGATTCTTACATTATCGGACCAAGGGCAAAGAAAGGATGGTTTCTGCACTGATGCCTAGTTTGTGTGCTTTGGAGCAGAAGTCGAGTACTTCACAGGTTGTCGGTTAGCTTTTTTAATGGTTTTACAGTACTGTTCATTCCTCGGGGAGAAAGGGATGAACCTGCATATGGCATTTGAGGTGGATTGAATAGTAGATGCATTGCTTTTAGAGGGTCCAGCAATCAGATGGAGACCATATTCTAACTGGTATAGTAAGATGGCTTTATCTATGTTATTCCTACGTGGTCTGAAAAAAAAGGAGAGACCCTGTCATCCCAGAATAGGATAGAGTCGATTTTTTGTGTGCGTTTAGCCTAGGAGAAGATGGAAATTTAGGAGGGTGTTCAATCAAATCCCAAAGTATTTGAATGAATTGACATTTTCAGTAGTGTTATTCAGAGGATCGAAGTCTGGAGACAGAAGTGAGCTTTAGTTTTTGGCTAGTACTATTAACAAAAGGCATCATTCGGTAGTACAAGAGTTAAGCAGTAATTATTTTATCTTTAGCACATTGAATAAGGTCATAAACATCAGCCTGAAGTTTGAATTGAAAAAAAAGACACAGAATGGTTGGAGTAGAGGAGGACCATGTGATTAGAATAAAGAAGGAAAGGAAGATGGAGTAATTCAAAATAGAGTTTGCTAATGTAGACAGAAAAGAGTAGATATAGCAGAATTGATCCCTGGGGGTTACCTTTCTGCAAAGGGATAGATGGAGAGGTTGACAAGATAAATTCACTGAGAAGTGACAGTTCAACAGGTAGTTTTTGAACCAGGGAGTGTGTCATTGGTAATGCCCATTTCAGTGAGATGATCTAGGAAGTCAGAAGTGGGTGCTTGACAAGGTCAAAGGCTCTAGTGAGATCAATAAAAATAGTTTCAGTAATTTAGGCATTTATCCATTATGAATGTATAAATGCAGTGCCTTGAAGTTACAGTTGAAGTAGAGTGTGGGGCCAAGACTGTAGAGGGTGGATTTTGTTGCCAGTGTATGTGTGACGCACACCATTAGTGTGTGGTTCCTACAGGTTCAGTCTTCCAGTTAGTGCAGAGGATAAAGGCTATGAGCCATTAACAATCTGCTTCCTGTAGTAGATGGCTTGATTCCCTCAGCCTTTATTTGCCTTCTGTGTGACCTTGAGCACGTCACTTAAAGAGACAGTGCTTTGGGCAATTGGGAAATTGAGTTCCTTAGTGGTCTCCAGGACTGCATGCTTAGTAACTGCCAATGAACCTAAAAGTTGTTTTGTCAAATTATGTGAACTAAGCACTAAAATGATCAGAGCACATAATAATAACATATTTTTGTTTATTTATTTATTTATTTGTTTATTCATTCATTCATCCTAATTTGAGGGACACCCTCTACACTTCATTGTATGTGACAATTGCCATCCCAACACATGCATTCCAAGGTTGTTGCACTCTGATGTGAGTAAAAGTAACTCCCCCACCCCCACCCTGAGTGTGGAATCTAGCATTTTCTGTAGAAAAGCTGACTTTTGCACAAATGTGTTGCTGCAACAGCATTTGGTAAATGGTCTTTCCCTGAAGTAATCAGTCACTTATATTCCACTAAAACAAATTGCTGTTTGGTATACACATCATTCATTAAGGTCAATAAACAGTATTAAAATATTAATTCATTCAGATAAGCATAACTTTACATGCTCCTTCTAATACTTGACATATAGTGCATTTTTGTGATTAGCTGTCCTTATATAGACAAAAAGAAATTCAGTATAAATATTTTCATATTTATATGTTTCCTTTACCTGTCTTTAAGTTAAAAATGTACCCTGCAGATTGTGGGAAACATTAAGCAAGTTTATCTGTCAAAACAATTTATGAGCTTTGTAGAAACCAGGGAAATTAATTTTATACTCTAGAGACTGTAAGTTGTATGGGTGGCCAAGATGGTGCAGCGGTTAGCATTGCCATCTCACAGCAAGATGTTCTCTAGTTCAATCTTCAGCTGGGATGCCTTCTGTGCGGCGTCTGCATGTCCTCCCTGTGGTCATGTGGGTTTCCTCTGGGTGCTCTGGTTTTCTCCCACATCCCAAAGACATGCTGTAGGTGGATTGGATACTCTAAATTAGCCCTAGGCATGAGTGCGTGCATGTGTGTGTGTGCCTTGCATGAAAGGTTGGGTGCTGGGCTGGCAACTCGACACTGTAAAAACTTCACTTCCAGTCATGAGCAGACAGGTGATCTGCTGTGGTGACCCCTAACCGGGAAAAGCCGAAAGAAGAAGAGACTGTAATGTGTATGTTAATACAATATGCTTGTGCATATAGTGTAACTTGCTTGCCGTTATCTGTTTGTAAGTTTGGAGCTTTTCTCCCCGGGCTCCACTGAAAATGGACATGTATCGAGTCGGACTATCCTGATCAACAAATGTAAAATAAAATAAAATAAATAGATATGCAACTTTTTTGCACTGATTTGCTTTGACATTGCATGTGTATCATTACAGTATTCGCTCCCTACCTTTGAACAAGCAGCAGTCTCCATGGAACACAGGAACAAAGTCCTGATTGTGCTCAAGCATTACAGGTTTGAAAAAAGAGCCAGGGTGCTGGTAGAACTAACCAGGATGGAAAGATAGAGGTGAACTAGATCATTCTAGGATGAGAGGGGTGCAGGGTTGCCTCACTGTCACTGCCATCTGCTGGAATAGTCTGCCAACAGTACAGCGTGCCAGTCTCACAATGTAGTGTGTAGCTCTGTGGCTGGACTGGGTATGTAGAAGCATACATCCAGTGCCAGTAATGTAGGCTCTAGGCTATGGTTCAGCAGTGTGTGTGATGTGTGCTCACAAAGGAAGTGGGGGAAGTGTATAAAGACCCTGGTCTGTCAATATGATAGCATACTTCATAAGCCAGATCTCATCTCCATCACTAATCTACATGTAAGATCCCTATGAGGTGAATCCCTACTACAGGGAGAACCTCCATGAGGGTGGCATATGACAGTATGTTTAGTGGAATGGTGGAATGAAAAGGCTTATTTGTAACTGTTTTGGGATATCCCCTGGCAGTAAGCTGTACAGAAAATATGTAGATGTAAAATCTTTCATCTTGAGTCAGGCTGGTACAGGAAAACTGTTGTTTCTGCAATTTGTTTTCTGCCATATTTTGTATAACATTCATCATTTCCCTGGTGTAACATCACATTAAAAAGAACAAGTCCCAAAACGACTTTGTCTTATACTGGAGACCTCAGTCTAGGGCATAAAATATAATTTCTGAAAGTCAGTCCATAAAAACTCCAGTCATATATTAGTAATGATTATATTTGTGTTGAATGCCTGCTAGAAGGCTTATCAGAAGCTGAGAAATAAAAGTAAATGGAATATATATTGGAGAGGAACAAAGGAGGAAGCAGTTCTGGAGTAGTGTAACCATGCTGGAAATATTTTTAATGTACCAAATCCAGGCCCACAGCAGTAGATAAATATAACAAAAATGTTACTGCTTCAACTGTAATGAGACTAATCTTATCAAAGCAAAAAAAAAAAAGAAAAGAAAAAAGTGTCTGGCCCTTTCTCTGTCTTAAATCAGCACTGAATGTTCTATATCTGCCTGCATCTTTGAAACACCTCTGATTCTGCTTCACTGAACTACACTTTGGCAAGAAACATGTTACATATGTAGACTGAAGCTTAACAAATTATACTGTAACAAAGAAGAATAAACCACTGACAGGGAGCTTTCTAGAATACAAAGAATTACATTTTCTTTTCCTCCCTGCCTAGTAGGTGAAGCAAAACAGATATTTTTGCATACATTTGAATGTTAATACTCAGACCTCCCCAAAGAGCAGTATGATTTTTTTTTTTCATAATTTCAGGCACTACAGTACCTGGTCTTCTGCCAGTATCACCACATGTCCATCAGGTGAAAGCTGGCCTGCTAAAATAAAGCCAATGACAAGAAATGTTGCTGCTCAACTAAGCATTCTCCAGTGAACTCAGGAAGATACCAAACACTGGCTGACTGTATACACCAGAAAACATTCCAGTTTGAAGGTGCCCCATTGATGAACATATGAAGTCCCCTTTGACTCAGGCTGGAAACAGCAGTTGTCATTATTAGGGAATGCACATCGACACAATATCCTCCGTCTTTCCTAACCAAATTTTAAACCATAACATACCCTAAGACTGCACAGACAGCAACTGTAGTACAGAATGAGAACAATGATATATACCAGGGGCATGTTAGAACAAACTTATACCACCACCCAAAGCATGAGGGAAAAGAAGAAGAAACACATCTTGTAAGTCTATACTTCCCACCATGAGAAAAAAAAGACATTATTCAATTAGTGAGGCAAGTGATGCAAAGTGTGCTTGGACAGATCAATAACTATTCTAGGCACACAAGGTGAGTAACTGATAAAAACACTGCTCAACAACATGTTCCACATCCCACAATAGCACCATTGTGTGTCTCTGCCTCAAGACAAGGAATTCGATAGAGAGCAGACACCTCTAATAATCCAGCCATACAGATATTATAGGAAATTATATCCTTCAAAGACTCGAGTGGTGCATAGTGTCTCCCATCCACACATACCATGCAAGAGACAAAAAGCCAGAGATGCCTTGATCAAGCACAGCTGTACTGAAAGCGGTCACTGCAGATCATGTTCACCTCAGGAGAGAAATGGTTGTATTCTGCAAAACTGATGACATGGAGGAATGTGGATGCACTTGTTGTCTATACATAGTAACTTCTCTAATCTTTGCAGCTTTGAAAATGAGTTGAGTGATGGTGCCTTTCCACCTTTTCCCATTATTTGCTGACAAAAGATAGGAGCACAAAGAAACCATATGTGGTATCCACTAATTCATTGACAGAGGCTGCCATTAATTAATGAAGGAATGAAGTAGCACTTATTAATAGGCTTTGAGAAATTCACAAAATCAAAACCCTGAGGCTGCAACAAAGAAGAGTTTCTTCTGTCATCTGGCGCAGATGTTATGGCAGCAAATACTGATACATCACCTTGTAGTACACTCCAACATAAGTCCTGGGTTTGCTATACATATAAAATGTTTCTTAGACTGGCCAGAAAAAGAGGTCCAGGATGAATTTGATGAAGTGGCTGCCACATCACTAGCCAATATAAAGTATATCCTGGCCTAATCACACAGAATTACATAAAGCAGCATCTGACAAAAGGAGGAAAATGCAGTTGGCAGATGCATATCCTTGTGGTGCTCCCCTTAAATCAATGGAACATGGATGGACTTGGGGAGCATAATCTCCCAATAAATTAAACCAAGTAGTGGTCTGGCACAGGTATCTTGGGCTACTGCTGGGTACCCCCGTGTCAGCTTGCAGTAGCTTCTGTTGAGTCTCTGGAAGGAGCAGGAAATCACTGCTAACAGACATGAAGATCTGTTGCATGGGAATACCCTTATGCCAAGCAGGAAGGATGCTGTTATTAAAGAGTGTCATCTACAGGACATCTCAAACTGATAGACTGAGTACCAGTTGAAAATATTATTTCTATATATTGTTGCTATCAAATGCATACTGTAAAGCATTAACCATAATGCAATCACATTTCATGCACTTTAATTGATAAAGTTTTCCCTTGTACTCATGTTCCTTTGCATATGACATCCTTGCACTATGCACTCCATGTCACCCTGCTGAATGCATTTGTCTTCTGTCAAACTTGTTCTTTAGACTGTGCAATTGTCTGGTGATGTTTAACCTGGTAGACAGTGTGGTCCCCCTCTATGTTGGTGTTTGTTGACTCATACATCAGCTACTGTCGGGATGTTGCATGCACATCTGCAAGTCCACACACAGCCGTGTGTTCTGTGGTAGATCTTTCATTGAAGATTCAGATGTCAGGGCAGCCTGATTCCCAGTCTTGATCTTAAGCATTGTCAGACCTAAAATAAAGGGAAGGGTACCACTTTATGCTAATGATTGATTAATCTAGAAGGCAGTATGATTTAAGCAATAAACGACAATGTGGTGTGGTATATTGAAGATTTATCCATGGATGGTGTGGTTTAATCACTATGGCAAAGCCCGAGTGATTAAATAAAGCCAACCATGGGTAAATTTCAATGTATCACAAACACAGAGTCGGTTATTGCTATTATATAATGACATTATTTAAGGAAAAAAATACTTACTTTTCTAAAATAATGGACAGGATTCACGATGGCTTGCATGGAGTCTAAGAGCTGTGTAAGACTCCATGCAGCCATCGCGATCCAAGAACAGCCCGAAATCCCGAGTAAGGGACAGCTAAAACGACTCTTACACGGGCAGGGTGTGGATATGCTAATCACCCCACTTGCAGCCGAAAGGCATGCAAATGAGGTAGATTAGCGATCCACGAAGCTGAAACCAGCCTGTGTAAGAGTCGTGTTAGTTGCAGAAATGTACTCAGTTGACAACTGAGTACGTTACTGCAAATAACACAATGGAGCCATGACAGCTCCAAATAAAGTGTGCAAATGTTACAGACAGCATGCCAATGGCCAAATATGTGGCCATTGGCATGGTAAACCGATGCAAACATGAAAAAATATATATTTTTTTTCCGGAGATCGGCGATGTTTAAACGCAGCGCAGCCCCGCGCAAACAGGCTGCACTATATAAAACTGAAAAATGAAGGTCAGAAACCCACAAATGTGGGTTTTATGTAATGCATGGATTTGCAATGCAGGGACTAGCAGACCAAAAACAACATGGCCACCATCTAGTGGTTGCTAAGGGGGGAAGCTGAGTGTAAGACATGTAACTAAGCATTAGTAGGCAATCCTATGTAAATGAATGGTAGGATAGTGAATCACACTGTTACATAGCAAATGAGCACAGTCCATGTAGTGTAAGAGTTAGATAAGGGGGAGTAACAGAGTAGGAGATAGGTGACATCACAGGGGGGAATGTCAGGAAGAAAGCAAGCTCATTGGAGCAAAGTGGTATGTGAAACATATCAATCACACAGCAGAAAAAGAGGAGTGTCAACAGATAAGCATGGGAAAGTCAAGAAATGGAAGGTGTACACTGTGGCCAACACCAAAGTTTCTTGCTGTACGTGCATGCTCGCTGGGAGGCGCGATTAATACAGAGTGCGCTCGTGTAAGGCAGAGTACGCATGTAGGAGCCTGTTTAAAGATCTGTAAACCTGTTTGCATTGGTGTGTGCTCGTTTTAACCTGAATAAGCAGATCCTAGTCCGTGTAAGCATGTGTGCATGCATGGTAGCCACTGTGAGTGTGTTTTCGCTGGTATGCGTGCTGCTCCCCCTGAGGAAACAGAGAGGAAAAGGAAGCAGGAAAAATAGTAGGAAACTAGCAGGGAATACCTGTAGAGGTAGCAGGTGAAAACAATTAGAAGCAGGCAATTACACAGGCAGAATACAAGCCCAGCCCAGCACTTAAAACACTGCAAACAGCATTGCAGTATGTTTCTCTCAAGAGATACTGCAAGACAGGAGTAAGCTAGTAGAAGTGAAAACTGAAAAAGCTGCACTCAGACCAAACATGCTAGGGGCTGCCATAGCTGTCATAAGGAGACATAGGAGACTTGCTGAGGGTGGTGACAATAGAAATGCTGCCAGACAACCCACAGTGAGGAGACGGAGAAGAGTGTACAGGCCCAGGGTCACCTACCAGGGGTTACATGAGCTGGAGATAGTGGAGCACTATAGAGTGGACAGAGACCTCCTGCAGCAAATTGTAGAGCTGTGCAGGCCACACCTCACACACAGAACCAACAGAGGGGAACCCATCCCAGTGGAAACCAAGGTATGTGTTGGCCTAAGAATACTAGCAACAGGTACCTTCCAGAGACCAACTGGTGATATGATGGGGATATCACAAGCATCAGCCTCCAGGGTACTGCACCAGTTCCTGGATGCCATGTCAGCACATGTCAGTGATCATGTATATTTCCCCAATGCCCGTGAGGTATTGGCCAGCAATATGCGTCTCTTCCAGCAAATAACGGAATACCCTGAGGTAGTGGGTGCAATAGACTGCACGCACATACGCATCAAAGCACCAGCCAGTGAGCGGGGTAGGACCTACATTAACCACAAGAGCTTCCCCTCCATCAACTGCCAGGTTGTGTGTGATGCCCAGGGCATAACAATGAATGTGTGTGCTGGCTGCCCTGGGAGCTACCATGATTCCCATATCTGGCATTTGACGCAGCTGTACCAGACATTTGCCAATGGGGACATCCCACATGGACTCCTAGTGGGGGATGCAGGTTATGCACTGGAGCCATGGCTGATGACACCCATCAGAAACGCACACACACCTGAACAGGAACGCCATAATGAGGCACACGCACAAACACGTAATGTAATAGAGCTTGTGTTTGGGCTGCTCAAGTCAAGGTTCCAGTGTCTGGACACATCTGGTGGAGCCTTGCAGTACTCACCAACTTCATGTACCCAAATTGTCATGGTATGTGCTATGCTACATAATATGATCCTGCGAAAACAGCTGCAGCAGGACCAGCATAGGGCCGGGCCAAACAGCCCCCCACCATTGCCAAAGCCATCACAGGCAGAGCGTGACTCGGAGGAGGAACAACCTGAGCCTGCCCCAGTAGGCAGAAGGAGGCATGCCCAGTATGCCCTGGCCTTGGCAAAGAGGCAACGCATAGCACATACACTGGCTCAGTAGGAACCATGGGAATGATACCCCTCTCTGACTCACTCATATAGTAACAGGGATGCCTAAAATGACATAACCTGCTCTCAAACATGTACAGGAGTGTAGTATGTGCATCTGACAGAGGCAGCCCTGCAGCACCACCTGAGGCATGATTACCATGTGTTAAGCAATGTAACACCATCTAGTATATGCAAACACAGTGGTGACTGGTGACTTCAAATCACAGGGGGGGCTGCAGGAGACAGCTGAATGGGTGGGGTTAAGGGGAGGGGGTGTGGTCAACCAGAAAGGGGAGGAGCTATGCACAAAACCACAAAACACTAACTTTAATTAAATACGCTGCCCTGGGTGGCAAACCATCATTATGAAAGTCCAATCAAGACAAAAATAAGTGTAGAAGAATAAAAATATTTCAGTGCATTGGCTGCATGACAGCTTACTTAATATCTAGATGGAAACAAAATGTTGTGAGGCATGAAAAAATAAATTACTTTTTAAATACATTACTGGAATGCCAGTCAAAATCAAGTATAAGAAAAACCAGAAGCACTCAACTCAAACCACTTCTCCTTGCACTGCAGTCCTAATTATAATATATTCAGCTTTATTAAAGTACCAAGTAACATGCTGAAAGTAGAAATCTATGTGATGCCCCCACTTGTAAAAATGTTTCTTATCCAATAAAGACCTACTGCCTGACAACTTGTTTCATGGGGAAAACATGATAAAAGTAAAAAATGAAAAGCAAACAAGAAACAAGCTCAAGATACATTGCTTAAAGGATTACTGTACAGGTTATGGACCACACATGATTGGCATTCTGTTTAGTTTACGGGTAAAGTCTGTAGAGATGACTGGAAGTCTCCAACAAGTGTAATGAGCTTTTTAAAATAATGGAATCCTGTCCTTTAATACCCAAGGCTTTTACATTATCTAGTCAAGTATGCTCTGCATGGCAACAACAGAAAGGCTTTCAACGTTGGCAATTCTTTAACAGTATGCTTATTAAAGCTTACTTGCATCTTACGATCTCAGACAAGCTTACCTTATGGTCATTAAAGCATTGCTACTTAAAAACACAGAGCAGCAGGCACTTTGAGTAATAAGCATAAATCTGAGTAATAAGCATAAATCAACAGTACAAAAATATGACAGAAACCAGACCATTCTGCAAAATTAAGGACAGATGAAAAGCCACTGTAGTACTTATGCAGTGTGTCCTCCCCATCCAAGGTAGATACAACTACTCCTTGCCTTGCTTGGACACATCCAGAGTCACTACATGGGGGAGTGGGGTGCAACAAGCATGTCACAATTTGAAATCTCTCTGGCTGACTGTGATGGCCCTGACACATTTGTCATACCTCTCAACCTCAAGAGCAAGAAATCTGGACAAAGCCATACACAGAAGTGGGACAAAGGCCCAACAATAAGGACAATTTTTAAATATTGCCCTAATAAACTTAGAAAGATAATAGAATAGGTCTTGCATTAGTATGAATTTTCTGAAGGGTATAAAATCTGAAACTCAAATGTCTGTCATTTTCTAACTTCAGTCTTTAGTGATTTGTCACTAATTTGCCAAAAAACACAATTTTATGAAAAATGGACCAAAAATGTGATGCAAAAATATAAAATAGACACACAATACAGCTGCTACCTGTCAAAGAAGGGACACTTTAATATTAGTACTGCTACCTTGAGCAGCTGACAAAATATAAAAGAATCTACATGCATTTCAAGTAATCTATAACTTTGATTATTACAGTTATTTCTCAATTGTAAACCCTCCATGTTTTCTTCAAAAATTGCTATTTTGCGGAGGGATTATAAGGGGGAAGAGCAACATTTTGAGCCAAAAATTGGGGACAGTTGAGAGGTTGGCTATGCCTAATTCTATAAAGCAATTTATTTGCATGTACCTCTCAACCTGTTAATGCAGTAAATCTGAACAAGGCCAAATATATTGGGGCACATATAAACAGTACTAAAAATTGCTCTTGTATAAATTGAGACAGTTGATAGAACAGCTCTTACTTTAACATGCATTTTTCTGAAGGCTATGAAGTCTGAAACTTATTATTGAGTGACTTCTGGCAAATCATTTAGGAATTAAAACTACAAATTTTATGAACAACAAACCAAAAATAAGAAGCAAAAATCTATTCATTCTTTGAAAATCTGGACAGTTGGGAGGTATAGTTCAGCTGGACCTGTCTGAGTTTGCTGCCCTTCCCCCCCTGACAAAATAATGGTTGAATGGAGCCTCTGCAGCCATTCTAATGAACCATTATACTTGGCTATTTCATTCCATTTACCATAAACACTAATGTGCATACTGCTTTACTACTATGATGAGATGGACTTCATTTGAAAGTTTTATTTTGTATTTTACAGCACAAACACTAAGTCATCTGTTAAACAAAGCAATGCAGTCTCACAATGAAAACTTAGCATTAAAACTTCTCTGCCCTTGAAACTCACATTCATTGAAACAGCATTGAAACCCACATTCAAAGAAAATACATTTTGCCAGTGGCAGATAAAGATTAATTTTGGGCTGTTTTCGAATCATAGGCTCCTTGCATATGAAACATACATGTGCTCTTTGATACACCTTCCTCATTGTACTAAAATTATATTCCTTGTACAATACAGTACACTTGTTAGAGGGTGTTTTAAATTTGTTTTGAACATTTTTCCAGTAAGCAATGAAACAAACCATATGCATCCATAATGGCAAAACTGCCCAGTTGAGAACATTTATCAAAAAAAGTCTACTCAGACTTCCACAGTCCACCATTATTAGTAAATATACACAATTCTACAGTCCACCATTATTAGTAAATATGCACAATTCCACAGTCCACCATTATTAGTAAATATGCACAATTCTATAGTCCACCATTATCAGTAAATATGCACAATTCTACAGTCCACCTTTATCAATAAATATGCACAATTCTACAGTCCATTATCAGTAAATATGCACAATCTCTGAAGTCAGTCATCTAAATAATTCCACATTAAAGAAATCTGTAACTAATGAAGCGGTTGCTGCTAGCAATCACCTTTACATTTCATGGTTTCATCGAAAAATAAAGTGTCTGTTGCCCCTCAGGAATAAATTGCCTATATTACATTAAAAAATGATAAGCTAGTAATAATATTGCAAGAGGAAATGGATGGCAAATTGATAACAAACTCATAGTTAGTATCTTCACCAAGGAGAACATTCTCAATACGGCAGCATCCACCCCTTGTGGGAGTAAAACCCACAGCCTTCTGCATCAAAAGCAAGTACACAGCCCGTTGTGCTATAGTATTAACTTGGCAAAGCACTAAACTTCTGTTCCCCTGCAGCTCTCAGCTCCTTGTAAAATCTACTCAATACTCAACTGCATCTCAACTTCGCAGCTCAAGAAAACTAGAAAAAGCCAAAATGTATTGGGGGGGGGGGTCAAAAGCCCAAAAACAGGGACACATTAAACATTGCTTGTATAATCTTGAAAAGTTGCTAGAATAAAATGTTGTGTTGCCACCATATATTTTACTGACAAGGTCCCTGAGCAAAAAACAGTCAGAGTAACTTACCACTACGCCACATCAGCTGCTTTGTAAAAGAGAGGAAGACTGAAACTTAAATGACTATCATTTAGTGAATTCAGTTCTCACCATAGCTGTCAACCTCTTAGTACAAAACACCTGGACAAACCCAGTAATGAGGGAATACAGCCCTCAAACATATTCAGTGAATTCAGTTCTTGCCATAGCTGAAAACCTTAGCACAAAAACCTGGACGAAGCCAATAATGGGGGAATACAGTCCCAAAAATAAGGACAAATTTAAAATATTCATCTTATAAACTTAGAAAATTGCTAAAAAAAAGGTTGTGCTACTATGTATTCTGAAGAACATGAAGTTGGAAATTCAAATGCCGGTCAATTTTACTGCGGACAGAACAAAAACAATTTTCAGCAGAGACGCAGGGATTAATACTGCAGACACATCTTTGTAAAATGGCAGGGCACCAGAGCAAATCCACACAAATACAGGGAGAAGATGCAGACAGAAGCCACCCCAACCAAGAATCAAACCAGAAAACCTATAGCTGTGAGGCAACAATACTACCACTGCACCATCAATTATGCAAGGAATTAAACATTCAGAAACCTGAAGTCTGAAATTCAAATGCCTGTCAATTTTACTGCGGACAGAAAAAATCCAATTTTCAGCAGGGATTAAAACTGCAGACACGTCTTTGTAAAATGGCAGGGCACCAGACCAAATCCACACAAACACAGTGAGGAGATGCAGACTCCACACAGAAGCCACCCCAACCAAGAATCAAACCTATAGCTGTGAGGCAACAATACTACCACTGCACCATCAATTATGCAAGGAATTAAACATTCAGAAACCTGAAGTCTGAAATTCAAATGCCTGTCAATTTTACTGCGGACAGAACAAAAACAATTTTCAGCAGAGACGCAGGGATTAAAACTGCAGACACGTCTTTGTAAAATGGCAGGGCACCAGAGCAAATCCACACAAACACAGAGAGGAGATGCAGACTCCACCCCAACCAAGAATCAAACCAGAAAACCTATAGCTGTGAGGCAACAATACTACCACTGCACCATCAATTATGCAAGGAGTTAAACATTCAGAAACCTGAAGTCTGAAATTCAAATGCCTGTCAATTTTACTGTGGACAGAACAAAACCAATTTTCAGCAGGGATTAAAACTGCAGACACGTCTTTGTAAAATGGCAGAGCACCAGAGCAAATCCACACAAACACATGGAGGAGATGCAGACTCCACACAGAAGCCACCCCAACCAAGAATCAAACGAGAAAACCTATAGCTGTGAGACAACAATACTACCACTGCACCATCAAATATGCAAGGTGTTAAACATTCAGAAACCCTTAAGTCTGAAATTCAAATGCCTGTCAATTTTATTTAACATTTTTTAATCAGGACAGTCTGACTTGGAACAAATAAACAATTTTCAGCGGAGGCCCAGGAAGAAATAATGCAGACATGTCTTTGTAACATGGGAGGACACAAAAGCAAACCCACACAAACACAGGGAGAAGATACAGACCCCACAAAGAAGGAACCCCAGCCAAGAATCAAACCCAAGAACCTGCAGCTGGGAGGCAACAATGCTACTACTACACTATCAAATATCAAGCATTGCAACATTTACAAACCACAGATATTATGAGGAACAGATCAGATCGAATATGAGGCAAAAATCTGCAATTTTTTTACAAATGGTGGTGGGTAGGGAACTCAAGTCTTTAACACCTGCATACAGGGTACAGGGTTCAAGCCTGAGGTATTCCCTACCACACCACCATAAGCACCTGGGGCATTTTCACACACACCCCCCGACCGTAAAGCATAAGCACCATACACAAACTCCAGTAAAGCATAAGCACCATACACAAACTGCAGTCCGGACACGGCCCATAATCCTAGCGAGTCTGTGCACTTTAAAAGTGCACAGATTTCTCCTTGTGTCCCCCTATGGGGACTGCCGGATTGCCTTGAGCATGCGCATAGACCGACAGTAATCGGGTCTACTGCGCATGCGCGAAGTCCGCCAAATTTCAAAAACTAATTTTTTTTAAATTTTCTTTTCTATTTTTTTATTTTGAGGGGGCTGCAGTCTGGCAGCCTGATGCCATGAGCCGCCCCTTTGCAGCAAACATGAATACCTAACCTAACATCTCACCCTCACCAAGCATGATGCCACACTATGAAGACAACAAAATCAAGTACAATAATTGGCTGAGGTATTGCTGTTAGCAAGGGGGAACACATGGCTGACAGCCTGGGCTGACATGCCAAGCAAGACATGATGGCCCACCTGCTAGGGATGGCACACACCCAGCACACCTGGCTGTGTAGATATTGGCAAAGGCTGCTGTTACCCCCACTGTGCCTGGAATAGGTAAGTCTGGAAACACAAACCCACCAACATAGGTAGCACAAGGGATAATAACCTGGACATAATGCTACAGAATGCCAGAAGTCTAACCTGCAAGGTGCATGCAGACCAAACCCACCACAGCATGGAGAATGGTAATATGTGTTCTGTAACAGAAACCTGGGCAAGGCCCAGAAGAGCACCCTAATACTACCAGGTTATGCCTCATACCATGCTCTACAGCTCCAAAATTGGAACACATGACAATAGGAGTGTGGCTACCAGTAATTATCAAGAATAACCACACCCCCAGGTTGTTACCACAGCAAGAAGCAGCATGGACTATCCACAGGTGAGTAACACTGTCTCAAACTGTGTACCTGTTTGAGGCCTGCTACAGACCCCACACACAAACCCAGGTACCCCAGCCAGCCTTCCTGAAGACACGTCAGAGTATGAATGTCCCAACGAATACCAAACAAGGCACACACAAAGTATGACATAGGTGACAATCCATTATGTATGGAAGAAGTAGTCATGGACCTAGGGACACAAGTGGATGGTAACCTGTCATGTGACACACACATTGCCAAGGTGGCCAGGAAGACCTGCTATATTGCCAACTTTAATATGAAAGGATGCACATGTAGAGCTACAGAGGTCACTGTGCCCCCATACCTTTCCCTTATCAGGCCCATACGTGACAACTATGCCCCAGTCTGCATGTACCTTACCTTACACATGCAGCAGTCAGAAAGACCCCGAATGTACCCAACCAACAGGATAAAGGGTCCAAACATTGGACATCTGCAGCCTGGCAGAAGAAACCGCAGCCCAATTCAGAAGCATACTGCACAGTCAGAGGTGATGTATGCCTGATGTACAAGGCCATGCCCAATCCAGAATGAATGGACATGCTCCACTGCAGAAACCCCAAATCGAGCAGACACACCACAGTGAGATATCTGAACCTCTACACATAGATTAATAGGATGTGCTGGAGGGACAGATCCATAACCCAGAGGCTCAGGACACTCTGGAACAGAATCCCAGTCCATGACAGGCTGAGCTCCACACACAAACTCAACAAGAGAAATCCGTTGAAGTGCATGGGAGATAGCAGGTGTACAGTGGAGGCCATCCCTGTGTCACATCTAGGAAAGTAAACCCTACATGGGCATGATATGCACATTGCAAGGGGTGTTGAGACCCACACACAGTCTGTCCTTGCTCAAACAATGCCAGGGCAGATAGCCTAGTATGAACCTATGAACCTATGATGATACAAATTGTGCAGGACACAAAGGATTATTACACAGCTGTCCTACCTGATGGTAGGAACCATGGTGGTAATCCACAGATATGCTCTGCAGCACTCTAATATCACAAACAATACACCAAACCCACACACATTGCCAACATCCTACCTAACAGATTCTTTGCAAACTCCCCACCAGCACCTAACTGCCAAATATCTATCCCAGTAGAGTGCTGGCCCCCCGACACTGCAGATGCTGAGGTAACAGCCAGCATCCACAAAGCACAGCACACAGCATCAATGGTACCAGATGGTGTCCTGGGTTGTGTCCAACAAGTACTGTAAGAAGAATGGAACAGCAAATAGCATTACTGTGCACTATCAGTCCTACCACATGATATGTACCCAAAGAGCGGTGTACAGCAACAGTGGTCCCACACCACAAAGGGGGTGCCTGAATGGATACTGCAAACTATCACCCCTCAACCCCGAATATCTAGGTTGGCAAAGTAATGTAGAGGATGATCATGGATCCCATGAATAACGAGATTGGGTACCTACAGATATTGGACCCTACCCAGTGTGGCTGTCATAGGGCAGATCCTGACCCGTACACATGTCTGACTCATGTGAAACATGCACCAAGCCCAGTGATGTGGGGAATGTCAATCACACAGCCTATCTGGACCTTGCTAAACCCTTCCATACAATACCCTAGTTGGCGGTACAGATAAGCTCACCAGCCTAACTATAAAACCCCTATGCAAGTAGATGGGTTGCAAACCAGCTCAAGGACAGAACTGACCTGGCAGACATGCTGTAGCCATGGCACACTGCAAACCAGGTACAACTGGCATCCCACAAGGCATGGTCCTGGGAACCCTCTTGTATGCTATATATGTCACATAGGTACAGGCCAACATGGAAGGACTCTGTCTGAACAGGTTTGCAGAGGACGACAAACTGTCCACCATATCGGACCCTCCAGCTGACACAAGCAACCTACAAAAGGCGCACATAGAAACACACAAGTGGTGCCACAGCCATGTCAACAAGCTAAATGCAGAATAGGGTATAGTCAACCCCTGTTGAAACACAGTACATGGCCAGAAATTACCACATAGGTGTTAACCCAGTAAGTTCATCAGGAGCAATAAGAGACCCGGGGACACAAGGTGATACATATCCTGCATGTGACAACCATGTGTCTGTAGTGGTTACAGAAACATACCATACACCCACCTAATCATGAAGGTAAGCACAGCTTGGTTAGGGTAGGTCAATGTGCCTCTCCAGTCATCCATCAGCAGCCTCACAATTGTGTACAATGGCCCTTCAGGGATGTACCGTAGCAGACACCTGCAGCAACTGGAATGACCACACAAATACCCCACCAGGAGGATTGCAGAGCTGTAACAGATGCCATGTGTCGCCTGAGTAAAGTAACTGAAGCTCCACACAGTGCCATACTGCCTGGCTGGAGGTGAACTGTGCTTGATGTATAGAGCCATGACCAACCTGGTGTCAATGGACATTTGGCACCATGTAAACACTGAATGCTGGTGACCTATGCAGCTGACAGGCCTGAACCCCAGCACAGACATAAACAGGACATGCTGTACTGATTGGTCCACAACCCAGAAGCTCACTCCAGTCATGACTAAACTCCCACTACAGGATATCCAGGGAGTCCCTCAGTGACTGTCATCCAGAGGAATCATGATGACTGGACGGGAGATGGCAGGTGTACCCTGGATATCACCTGTATGTCATGGGTAGACAGAGGCACAGCACACTAACCGTGACATATGTCATGGCAAACACCAGTAAATGTGTGTTGAAGGACAAACACTCTCTGACTAGCATTACAAATGGACTAGGGCACATGGCCATTGTTTGTCACTGTCCACACAAGTTGTGGAATACATTAACAATGTCGGACAATCATGTACTAAGCTGTCCATATCTGAACAAAATGCAACATGGTCATATCTGCACAACTGGCCCTCAACCAGTCTGGTGTGCTCACTATAAACATTACAAGCAGTGATAGGACTGAAACCAATTATACTGTCCACCACAGTGAAAGTTTTGCACCAGTACACTATACAACAATACAACTGGTTGGTCAGCAGGAAAGGATGATGACAACTGTATGCAAACTATCCCATGGCGACCCTGCAGGCACAGCATAATGCCTGTTAGGTTCAGACACACAGCAGTTGGGCAGTAAGAACACAACCTGATGTCCAACACTCAACTGTACATGTAATATATAGATGGCGTCCACACACAAACAGAAATGTGGTGGTCCACAGATCCAAATATAAGGAAAGGTCACATTGGGCATGCTCGCACACTTAGATAAATGAGATGTGGCAGTCAAGAAGCCATAAAAACTGTGAACTGGGCATGCTCACACACGCCATGTCACAGTTCAGCAGTTGCACACACATATCTGGCATTTCTATGTGTTAACACAGGAACCTCCCACAATACAGACATCTGCCCAGTGCACACAGTGAAGTTACAACAGAGACATAAGTAAAGTACTGGATCCCACTCATATGCAAACATCTCACACAGTACACATGTTGTTTATCAAGATAGGGAAGGCTATGGCAATAAAGACCCACAAACAGTATATTAGCAACAGATACGTTCATCTGACAGGTAAACATATGGCCGTAGAGTGCAATACCTGACCGTTGTCCCTAGGGAATACAGAAGGCTATCCACAGTGTATTTGGCATCTGCCTCCACAGTACAGTAGGCCACTGTGCCTGTGCAAAGTTAATGCATAGATATGCTCTCCCCCTTACTGATGGATAATAACAGATGTACATACCTCTTCATCCATAATGATGTCAGCACACTATACATATGTCAGGATCAGAAATTATACCCAGTAATGTGAATATCGTGCTCCGCTACTGCATCTCTAACAAGTGTCATAGCATAATTAGGTAGGGGTTTGAATCCTGGAAGTGCCCAGTGTGTGTGTGACTGTGTATGGGGGAGTAGTGTGTGCAATTCCATGTGTATGAGAAATGTCCCTTTTGGCAACTTTTACTACACAAAACATGCTGCATATTCCACTGTCTAAACACTGATGATGTCAGCACCCTATAAGTACAGCAGGAGTAAGCAATCCCCCTGTAATGCAAATAGTGCGCTCCGCTAATGCGTCTCTCACTAATGTCATAACATAGTTAAGTAGGGGTTTGAATCCTGCAAGTGCCGCGTGAGTGTGTATGGAGGAGTAGTGTGTGCAAATCCATGTGTATGAAAAATTTCCCTTTTGGCAACTATTACTACACAAAACATGCTGCATATTCCACTGTCTAAACACTGATGATGTCAGTACCCTATAAGTACAGCAGGAGAAAGCAATCCCCTCTGTAATGCGAATAGCGCGCTCTGCTAATGCAAATGGAGAGGGTTGTCTGTGTACATGAGGCAGTTGTAACATTGCCACATGACTCACAGATTCACCAACTGGACCTGAGAGTAGATCGACAGGTGACCTTTGCACATGCTACCATAGCATTGTGACTCCCATACTAAGTAACGACACATAGGGCCAATGGGGAACAAGGTACTCAAGGTGACTATGTGAGGGTGTAGTGCTCCTGAATTGTTAGTGCTGGCATATATGAATGCTGTCTTGAGAAAATGTGAGGTAAGTCATATGCAATGTGTTACAGGCAAGCTACATGCAAACAGGACAAACAGTGATGTTCTGTCAAGTGACACATAGACATCAGTACAGTAAGCAACACAGATGTCACTAGGGATCCACAGAGGCACTGTATATCTGCACTGCAGGTGGAATCAGTGTTTCAGGAACATAACAGGCAAACATGCATACAAACAAAGCTACAGTCAGCAGGCCTGTATGTAGACTATGCTACAACAAACAAGGTGTACGACTTCCAGTATGTAACAGTGCATATATGCAGGCACTTTAAGCTGGTACCCAGACATTCCCAGGTCAGACGGGCTGGGTCCAGCCGCAACCCACACAAGTGTATAGACCACGTACCTTTGTAATGTTGAATAACTGGCCTGATACCCAAGTGCTCATACCTGTAATAATACACATGTCAAATAACAGACACTGAGCCCTCACTCAGCAGTTCCAGATGTAGTATGATGTATGCTACCTGTCCTGGCACCACAGTATCCTTGACATCTATGGACACTCTCCCTCCTGTCATAGTTAGTTCTGTGTTTTGGTGCTGTTATGCATGGTATGAGGTTTGACCTTGTAGTGCTAGTGTGCTCTTGTGAGCCCTGAACCTGCTGTGTAGTACTGCACAAATATCAACATCCTGAAACATCTGCATTGCAGAGTCGTGTGTGGACAGCATGCAACTCGCAGTTGACATGGCCATCATTGAGTATCAATATGTACATTGTTGTATCCCCTGTGTTACCTATGTAGGTGGCCATCCCTTCACAGCCTCACCACCAGTATACAAAGATGTGCAGACAGAACACTGTGGTAATTAGTATGGGTGTACAAAACAATACAATGACATTCATACTGTAACTGCATCAGGCATGCTGGTATATGCCCACAATGCTATAATTACACTGTACTGTTGTCAACATCATACTATTACGATATGTCTATGTAGTCACCCTGTGCATCAGCACCATGTTAACCTGTTCCTGCACCGATCTTACAGATTGCAGGAAGTGGCACAGTTTCATCATATGCACAGGGTGTGTACCTGGTATGCCTGAGTCTGCCAATGATACAACCGATTGACATGTCTGTGTGTGTGTGTTGGTGAGGGACAGCAGTACAAGATGGGGCAATGTTGATGCAGTGTGTGCGTGTATGCGGTAGCCCTAGGTGTTATCACTTTTCATGTGTGTATGAATGCACACAGTCCAACCTCATGGCTGCCATATACAGGTGTTTGTGGACAGCCGCAGACTGTACCTGCCAGGACATACAGATCACTGTCTGTGGCCATGGACATGGTACCTGTGCCTGGCAGGAGTGCTACGGACCGTATCAGGTACCAATCCAGACTGGGTACTGTCATCAGAAGCAGGTGTTCGTTGACTGGAGACAGGTCCCTGTTGGGACTGTCCAGCACCACGTGCACGTGGTCTCCTGGGGCGGTCCGATGACAGCACAGACCCAGCATTGCTGGGGCTGCTGCTGGCACTATGTGAGCGGCCCTGTTGTCGTCCGCAATGGCTGCCAGCTGCTGCTGCTGGCATACGGCCATGTCGATGCCTCAACCGCCCACCATTGCCCTGGCTCATGGAAATATAGTTGTGGGACAGATCTAATGTGTCCCCCCAACGTCTGTCAATGACCTTGGTGAAGTTGCGGATGGCAGCCGCAACATCACATATACTGTCACTCATGGCTGTGCGACATGCTCTCAGCTCCCTCAGACCCTGTCTGGTGTACCGTTCCATACATGACTGTGCCTGCATTACAGCCCGAAACATAGCTGGGGTTGAAAGACCTCTGAGGGCACGTCAGACAGGGGCGGTACTCCCACGGATGCTCCCACAAGAACCCATGGACGTCTGCCTGTGTGGTACCGTGTCAGGGCCCTGGCCATGGCTGCAGTGTGGGGATGCATGTGCCACCAGTACCACATTACCCTGATCAATGCCCACTATATCCTGTCCATCACCTAGGGACATTGGTGACAAAGGATGTATTGGCAGGATGACAGTGCGCATTGATGGGGTCGACAGCTGTGTAGTGTCAATTGGCTGACCAATGACGGACCCTGGCACACCTACCTGTGCCATTACAAGGGTATCATCATCACTATCCACAGCAGCTGATTCAGGTTCCCTGCTGCATGACACCAGAGCAGCACCAGAACCTGTGGGAGTAAGACAGGAAACACAGCAGCACCAGAACCTGACATGGAAACACAGTACATGT